>NC_091348.1:4533918-4599027 GCF_038502225.1 Cherax quadricarinatus
TATACGTGTGTGTGTATATATATATATATATATATATATATATATATATATATATATATATATATATATATATATATATATATAAATATATATATACATTTTTTTTTATTATTATCACACTGGCCGATTCCCACCAAGGCAGGGTGGCCCGAAAAAGAAAAACTTTCACCATCATTCACTCCATCACTGTCTTGCCAGAAGGGTGCTTTACACTACAGTTTTTAAACTGCAACATTAACACCCCTCCTTCAGAGTGCAGGCACTGTACTTCCTATCTCCAGGACTCAAGTCCGGCCTGCCGGTTTCCCTGAATCCCTTCATAAATGTTACTTTGCTCACACTCCAACAGCACGTCAAGTATTAAAAACCATTTGTCTCCATTCACTCCTATCAAACACGCTCACGCATGCCTGCTGGAAGTCCAAGCCCCTCGCACACAAAACCTCCTTTACCCCCTCCCTCCAACCCTTCCTAGGCCGACCCCTACCCCGCCTTCCTTCCACTACAGACTGATACACTCTTGAAGTTATTCTGTTTCGCTCCATTCTCTCTACATGTCCGAACCACCTCAACAACCCTTCCTCAGCCCTCTGGACAACAGTTTTGGTAATCCCGCACCTCCTCCTAACTTCCAAACTACGAATTCTCTGCATTATATTCACACCACACATTGCCCTCAGACATGACATCTCCACTGCCTCCAGCCTTCTCCTCGCTGCAACATTCATCACCCATGCTTCACACCCATATAAGAGCGTTGGTAAAACTATACTCTCATACATTCCCCTCTTTGCCTCCAAGGACAAAGTTCTCTGTCTCCACAGACTCCTAAGTGCACCACTCACTCTTTTTCCCTCATCAATTCTATGATTCACCTCATCTTTCATAGACCCATCCGCTGACACGTCCACTCCCAAATATCTGAATACGTTCACCTCCTCCATACTCTCTCCCTCCAATCTGATATTCAATCTTTCATCACCTAATCTTTTTGTTATCCTCATAACCTTACTCTTTCCTGTATTCACCTTTAATTTTCTTCTTTTGCACACCCTACCAAATTCATCCACCAATCTCTGCAGCTTCTCTTCAGAATCTCCCAAGAGCACAGTGTCATCAGCAAAGAGCAGCTGTGACAACTCCCACCCTGTGTGTGATTCTTTATCTTTTAACTCCACGCCTCTTGCCAAGACCCTCGCATCACATCATCACACATCACACATCCTTGTCTAAGGCCTACTTTTACTGGGAAAAAATTTCCCTCTTTTCTACATACTCTAACTTGAGCCTCACTATCCTCGTAAAAACTCTTCACTGCTTTCAGTAACCTACCTCCTACACCATACACTTGCAACATCTGCCACATTGCCCCCCTATCCACCCTGTCATACGCCTTTTCCAAATCCATAAATGCCACAAAGACCTCTTTAGCCTTATCTAAATACTGTTCACTTATATGTTTCACTGTAAACACCTGGTCCACACACCCCCTACCTTTCCTAAAGCCTCCTTGTTCATCTGCTATCATATTCTCTTTCTTACTCTTAATTCTTTCAATTATAACTCTACCATACACTTTACCAGGTACACTCAACAGACTTATCCCCCTATAATTTTTGCACTCTCTTTTATCCCCTTTGCCTTTATACAAAGGAACTATGCATGCTCTCTGCCAATCCCTAGGTACCTTACCCTCTTCCATACATTTATTAAATAATTGCACCAACCACTCCAAAACTATATCCCCACCTGCTTTTAACATTTCTATCTTTATCCCATCAATCCCTGCTGCCTTACCCCCTTTCATTTTACCTACTGCCTCACGAACTTCCCCCACACTCACAACTGGCTCTTCCTCACTCCTACAAGATGTTATTCCTCCTTGCCCTATACACGAAATCACAGCTTCCCTATCTTCATCAATATTTAACAATTCCTCAAAATATTCCCTCCATCTTCCCAATATATATATATATATATATATATATATATATATATATATATAAATATATAATTTTATTTATTTTTACCCTAAGCTCTTTTACATAGTGTGATTTTTTTTGTGAATGCAATTGGAAAAAGTCCAACAAAAATTTAATAGCATGTAAAAAAGCCTTCGTAGTTTGTGTTATTCAGTTTTGGATGCACTTTTTCAATTCCATTTGTAAAGCAAATGTACAATATAGAATATCTTTATAAGTGGGCTTACTGTATATATTATATGAAAAATAATCACGGAATCTACATATAGATCTTATAATTTCAAAAAACAATTTTCGTCCGGGAACCAGCGTGCTAATACACCACCTAAAATTTCGGCATTAGGACATATGGCGCGATGTGCTCTTGGGAATTGTCGTTAAAGGAAGGTATAATCACAGTTAAAACATAGGTCAAACAGGTGGCCTGGCTAGTCAGGTTGTTGGTGCCGGAGGCAAGCAGTCCAGTGACCAGCCTAGCTGACCAGGAAAGGTTTGCAGACAGTTATTAAATTCCCTCTTGATGACAGTTTACGAATTCCTCAGCAGGGCGTTGACAAAACTTGGTTCCATTTTGAGTTATCCTTCAGTGACTGATGATATCATAATAACACGATTGTAAACAACTCAGAATGGACAGGATTCGATATGTATAAACATCAACAGTCTTAATGGAATCTATCAGCGTCATCCCCTTAAGTAAACTGTCATTCCATACTAGGAATGATGCACTCGGTTCCTTTCATTCGTAATTTACTATATCCAGTAAATAGTATCACACTTCACCTGCAATATTTATCAGGTTGAAAAATGAACAAAATGTAGTAATTTGTGGAATGTTTATTAGACACTTTTAGGTCTTGGGACAGGCATACACTGCCCATGCTTCTGGGACAGGCATACACTGCCCATGCTTCTGGGACAGGCATACACTGCCCATGCTTCTGGGACAGGCATACGCTGCCCATGCTTCTGGGACAGGCATACGCTGCCCATGCTTCTGAGACAGGCATACACTGCCCATGCTTCTGGGACAGGCATACACTGCCCATGCTTCTGGGACAGGCATACGCTGCCCATGCTTCTGGGACAGGCATACGCTGCCCATGCTTCTGAGACAAGCATACTGCCCATGCTTCTGAGACAAGCATACTGCCCATGCTTCTGAGACAAGCATACTGCCCATGCTTCTGAGACAAGCATACTGCCCATGCTTCTGAGACAAGCATACTGCCCATGCTTCTGAGACAAGCATACTGCCCATGCTTCTGAGACAAGCATACTGCCCATGCTTCTGAGACAAGCATACTGCCCATGCTTCTGAGACAAGCATACTGCCCATGCTTCTGAGACAAGCATACTGCCCATGCTTCTGAGACAAGCATACTGCCCATGCTTCTGAGACAAGCATACTGCCCATGCTTCTGAGACAAGCATACTACCCATGCTTCTGAGACAAGCATACTGCCCATGCTTCTGAGACAAGCATACTGCCCATGCTTCTGAGACAAGCATACTGCCCATGCTTCTGAGACAAGCATACTGCCCATGCTTCTGAGACAAGCATACTGCCCATGCTTCTGAGACAAGCATACTGCCCATGCTTCTGAGACAAGCATACTGCCCATGCTTCTGAGACAAGCATACTGCCCATGCTTCTGAGACAAGCATACTGCCCATGCTTCTGAGACAAGCATACTGCCCATGCTTCTGAGACAAGCATACTGCCCATGCTTCTGGGACAAGCATACTGCCCATGCTTCTGGGACAGGCATACACTGCCCATGCTTCTGGGACAGGCATACACTGCCCATGCTTCTGGGACAGGCATACACTGCCCATGCTTCTGGGACAGGCATACACTGCCCATGCTTCTGAGACAGGCATACACTGCCCATGCTTCTGAGACAGGCATACACTGCCCATGCTTCTGGGACAAGCATACACCACTGTCCATGCTTCTGGGACAGGCATACACTGCCCATGCTTCTGGGACAGGCATACACTGCCCATGCTTCTGGGACAGGCATACACTGCCCATGCTTCTCTTAGCCAAGGTGAGCTACGTGACCCACACTGCCCACGCATCTCTTGGCCAAGGGCAATACGTGACCCACATTCATAACTCGGTTCTCTGATTGCTTAGTGCTTGACCCCTTCAAGGTATATGCTTTCCTGATATTGATGGGCTCTTGATCTGATGAACCTGAGCTGCCTCCCCTCCCCTGGAGCTACGGGTTTAGCGCTTCTGAGACAAGCATACTGCCCATGCTTCTGAGACAAGCATACTGCCCATGCTTCTGAGACAAGCATACTGCCCATGCTTCTGGGACAAGCATACTGCCCATGCTTCTGGGACAAGCATACACTGCCCATGCTTCTGGGACAGGCATACACTGCCCATGCTTCTGGGACAGGCATACACTGCCCATGCTTCTGGGACAGGCATACACTGCCCATGCTTCTGGGACAGGCATACACTGCCCATGCTTCTGGGACAGGCATACACTGCCCATGCTTCTGAGACAGGCATACACTGCCCATGCTTCTGAGACAGGCATACACTGCCCATGCTTCTGGGACAAGCATACACCACTGTCCATGCTTCTGGGACAAGCATACACCACTGTCCATGCTTCTGGGACAGGCATACACTGCCCATGCTTCTGGGACAGGCATACACTGCCCATGCTTCTAGGACAGGCATACACTGCCCATGCTTCTGGGACAAGCATACACTGCCCATGCTTCTCTTAGCCAAGGTGAGCTACGTGACCCACACTGCCCACGCATCTCTTGGCCAAGGGCAATACGTGACCCACATTCATAACTCGGTTCTGTGATTGCTTAGTGCTTGACCCCTTCAAGGTATATGCTTTCCTGATATTGATGGGCTCTTGATCTGATGAACCTGAGCTGCCTCCCCTCCCCTCCCCTGGAGCTACGGGTTTAGCGCTTCCCCAGGAATTATAATAATTGTAGATAAATGGTTCAGAGAACCGACAGGTTGATAAATTAGACACATGTGCAACACTTGGGTATCTTTAATGAGGAAATGTTTCGCCACACAGTGGCTTCATCAGTCCATACAAAGGAGAATTGTGAGGAACTGGAGGAGTTTGAGGTAATCAGTCCCTCAACCTTGAGTCGATGTAATCAGTCCATCAATTCTGAAAAAGAATACAGCATATGTGCTAAGAAGTGGCATATATAACGTAGGCAGATGATGTGTTACCTACGACTGCTGCACCTCATCATCTGCACACAGTATAAGCCACTTCTTCGCACATACACTGTATTCTTTTCAAGATTAATGGATTACATCGACTCAAGGCTGAGGGACTGATTATCTCAAACTACTCCTGTTCTTCACAATTCTCCTTTGTATGGACTGATGAAGCCACTGTGTGGCGAAATGTTTCCTCATTAAAGATATCCAAGTGTTGCACATGTAATTATTTATAATGTTTGACTGCTCGTCGGGTCACTATCAGTTTATTTTAGATATCCGAGAAGGGCTATTTTTTTGTTTTAGGTATCCCTGAAGGTGATCCCTTTTCTTTTAGGTATCAACGAAGTACCTTTCCTTATGCATCGTTGAAGAGGTATGTTTAGATATTCCTGAGCTACATTTTAGGTATACCCGAAGGGATTTTTTTTTTTTTTTAGCCCTCGACGAAGGGCTACTTATTTTTTGGCATCCCTGAAGAGTTACTTTTTAAGGCATCCCTAAAAGGTTGTCTATTTAGGTATCCCTCAAGGACTACCGTGATGTGGTTGACAATTTTTTCTTTTTTCTTTTGTACTTCCTCCAAGGTTTTCGTTTACAATTTGAGAACTACTCGTCAGATCGGCCTCAAACTTTCAACACGCGAGCTATAAATAAGTGAAAATTCATGGAACTATCTGCATTGGCAGACTTTTTTTTATTATTTTATAAAGCCTTTCTTGATTTTAGTTTCCATACAGTAACTCGACTTCAAACCTTAAGTTATGTCTTTGTTTTTTGTTTTTTTTTTTTATTTTTTTCCTTTTTTTTCGAAGCATCTCATTGATTTTGGGTTGTGTATTTAGTGGGGAAATTTTATTTAAATATCTTTAAAATGTTTGAAAAATCGCAAAACCTGAAAGCATTGAGAAATATCAAGATTTTTTGTGTTCCATATAAAATTTGAAGATTTTTCAAAATTTTCCTCTGAAAATGCACTTTAGAAAGCAAGTTTCATAAAAAAATGATAACTTATTGAATTTGTGCTATAACTGGAGAATGCCTCTTGTGATCGGCTTCAATCCTTGTGGATTTAGCGCTTAGTTTTAATTGTAATAATCATGATCAACTTCAAATTTAAAAGCCAATGTATCTTAACGAGAAAAACGTTTGTATTGATTTTTGCAGTGTGACACCAAGCTGACAACATTACGAATAATTTAAATACTTGTCTTTTATGCCATAATTTGTAAATGCCTCATCCGATCAGCTTCAAACTTTGAGCGCCAGTAACTTGAGAAAACAAGTTCTAAATTGTTTCAATCATACAGTGTCCGTATATTTTACGATATTGGTCTCTTTGCGATAACTAGAGAATGCTTTTTCTGATTGGCATCAAACTTTCAAAACTTGCCTATCTCAGTGGAAGTTTCAAGATGTTTTGGGCCTGTTTAAGTGACAAACTGTCGTGCGTTTATTAAAGAAATTAGGATATTAGTGAATGCCGCCTCTGGTTGGTTTCAGATCTTCAGTGATGATATTTAACTGTATTGGCAATTTATGCCGCACTCTGCACTATTTCTTCTGAGTACGTTGGGGTAGAGGAAAGCTATAAAGTTGTCGAAAATGTTCTCTGTACAAAGATACCATTCTCAAACACTGCAACACAAAGGTAGAGGGAAGCTGGCTAATGGGATAAGAGGGATACCTTTCTCAAATCACTCAGCGTCTGGTACACGTTGATATAAACTCCGGTAACTAATACCGACAAGACACGTGAGAAAACGCTAGGTCATGTAAAGGAAAAGGACACAAGTGCAACTAATGTGACATTTATTGTGGCAACGTTTCGCTCTCCAGGAGCTTTATCAAGCCATTGGAGAGCGAAACGTTGCCACAATAAATGTCACATTAGTTGGACTTGTGTCCTTTTACTTTACATATTGTCGGTAATTCTACCAACTTTATTACACGCTAGGTCATATTGAAAATCATTTCGGTTTTTGAGCACTGATCGAAGTCCCGGGACCAAAACGTTTTCTAATAAATGTGTCCCAGTTTTTTGTCCACGTGTCTTTTTAAACCGATGCATATCCTGGTTTTGAAAACGTTGAAGCTGGAGTAATCTTTCCCGTGAAAATACATTAGGAGGTCAGCAGTAGAGTTGTGGATAAGTGGAACAAGTCGCCGAGCAATGTCACTGAGGCGAGAACTTTCTGTAGCCTTAAAAAAAAAAAAATAGGTTGGACATGTAGTACATGAGTGGGTGTGAGTGGAACATGCCAAGCCTATCTGTTAAGAATATCAACGAAATCTTTTTTACATTAGAGTTAAAGCTGTTACTTAGTTTTTAAATGTCACGGTCAATTTCTTTTACCTAGAATGTTGACCTTACATCTGTCTACCTTGAACTTCATCTGCCAGTTTCCTTACGACAAGATTAACCTCTACAAATCTTTATTCCCCGAGGTTTACCGAATGTTTTGGTGACTTTCTTTTGGTCTTCAGAAAACTTGCTGAACTTATGTTAGATAGTTGACTTTGTTAGATGGCTGACCTTTTAACAAATAGCTGAACTTAAGTATGATAGATAGCTGAGTTTATGTTAGATATCTTCATTCCACTTAAATTTATAGATCTTATAATTTTTTTACAGTGGTTTCGTGGTGAGGACGTAACGATTGATGTCTGTTGTGTATCTTGTTCAGATACTCATATGTATGACGTCACTGTCTGGCAAATGAAAAAAACAGGATTAAATAAAGGAGATACAAATAACGTGCTGAAAATATCTAAAAACAACAAAAACAGGTTTATAAAGAATCTACGAAATAATTAGTTGAGCAATCAAGTTGTGGATGAGTGAAACAAATTGCCTAGTAACATCAGTGAAACGAAAAATTTGGGTTGATTTTTTTAAACAGGCTGGACGGGCACGTCAGTGGGTAACAAAAACATAAAAATAGTTATAATAATAATTTTTAAAGGGGTGGATTGCGAAAAAGATTTAGGAGTTCTGGTTAGCAGTAATCTGAAACCAAGACAACAGTGCATGACTTAAGAAATCGTAATGACACGATTGCAAATAAACCATACCATGGTTTATTTGTTCTTCAACTCTATACATCCTTGGTTAGGCCTCACTTAGATTATGCTGCACAGTTTTGGTCACCGTATTACAGAATGGATATAAATTCTCTGGAAAATGTACAAAGGAGGATGACAAAGTTGATCCCATGTATCAGAAACCTTCCCTATGAGGATAGACTAAGGGCCCTGAAACTGCACTCTCTAGAAAGACGTAGAATTAGGGGGGATATGATTGAGGTGTATAAATGGAAGACAGGAATAAATAAAGGGGATGTAAATAGTGTGCTGAAAATATCTAGCCTAGACAGGACTCGCAGCAATGGTTTTAAGTTGGAAAAATTCAGATTCAGGAAGGATATAGGAAAGTACTGGTTTGGTAATAGAGTTGTGGATGAGTGGAACAAACTCCCAAGTACCGTTATAGAGGCCAGAACGTTGTGTAGCTTTAAAAATAGGTTGGATAAATACATGAGTAGATGTGGATGGGTGTGAGTTAGACCTGATAGCTTGTGCTACCAGGTCGGTTGCCGTGACCTGACTAGGTTGGGTGCATTGGCTTAAGCCGGTAGGAGACTTGGACCTGCCTCGCATGGGCCAGTAGGCCTTCTGCAGTGTTCCTTCGTTCTTATGTTCTTATGAATGTGACCTGCACTGACTAGGTTGGGGCATTGGCTTAAGCCGGTAGGAAACTTGGACCTGCCTCGCATGGGCCAGTAGGCCTGCTGCAGTGTTCCTTCTTATGTTCTTATGACCAAAACTCCAGCTCCGGATATATCATATGACTTTAAACTCGCGTTAGGAAACCATGTCCTGTTTCCTGACAAATCTTACCTAACCTAACCATGGGTGGGTGCAAGCTAGACTTAAATACTTCTATTAGTGAAACAATTTATAACTTCAGTCGTTACTAGGCAACTGCTAATATGGATGAAAGGACACTTTGGACTTAGTGTATTGATCTTGGGATCTTGATCACTCTAAATGATACGAGAGAATGAACAAAAAAAAAGCTAGAATAGAGGTTTCTGTTTTGCACTGACTAGTGCAAAGGCATCATTGTTTAAAAAAAATATATTTAATCCTTGTGTGTATGACCACAGCTCACGTGATAACACATTAGCTACGCCCTTTAAATATTTCACGTTAAGGGTGTTCTATTGTCAGCCTGAAATAGGATTCACAATCACTCAGACGACGTTTCGGTCCACCCTAGATCATTATTCAGTCATGAATTGATAATAGCCCATGAGGGACCGAAACGTCCACTAAAGCTCTCTAAGGTTGGGTTATTTGTGAATTGATGCAGCAATGTTGCCGTGATTTTTTTCTATATACAGTAGGAGTTTACATTTATACATTTATGCAGTGAGTAGGCGTTTATATTTATGCAGTAGGCGTTTACATTGATGCAGTAGGAGTTTACATTGATGCAGTAGGAGTTTACATTTATACAGTAAGAGTCTATATACAGTAAGTTTTCATTTATGCTGTAGGAGTTTCCATTTATTCAGTATGATTTTACATTTATGCTGTAGGCATTTACATTCAGAAATAGCAGAGAAGCACCCCCCCCCCGTCCCTCCCTCACTCCATCCCTCCCATACATTCTCTGGCAGCACATCACATCAACCATTTGGTTTGCTGAAAAAGACTATAAAAAACTGACACATAACTCAAGATCAGACTGCTGTTGTAAAGTGTATATTCAAAGAGGCGATGCTTGAGTCACACTGCAGCGTCAGTATTCAGGTGATACAAACTGGCAAATGAGACACTTTGTTTACATAGTGAGGTAAAATGTTTTGTATTGACGGGTTTGTAGGCTGTGCTGAGAGGTCTCTCAGGACAAGGTGGGGTCGGGAAGTGGGTGAGAGATGGGATTTTAGGGTAAACAATGATTGAGGCTTTGCGATTACCAGTTCCTTCAGTATTTCGTAAGTCATTATTGAAGCAAGGGCCGTGAGTGTACATGATGCAGAGGTCGTGAACCCACGCCATGCAGGGGCCTTGAACCACGTCATGCAAGGTCTGTGAACCATATGATGAGGAGGGTCGTGATCCCACGCCATGCAAGGGCCTTGAACTACAGGATGTAGGGGCCGTGAGTGTACATGATGCAGGGGTCGCGAACCCACGCCATGCAGAGGGCTTGAACCACGTCATGCAAAGTCTGAAGCACATGATGCAGGGGTCATGACGTAGAGGCCGCGAGTGTAAATGAAGCAAGGGTCGTGAGTTTTTATGATGCGGGGGTCGTGAACTAGAGGACGTAGAGGATGTGAGTGTACATGATGCAGGGGTCGTGAGTGTACATGATGCAGGGGTCGTGAGTGTACATGATGCAGGGGTCGTGAGTGTACATGATGCAGGGGTCGTGAGTGTACATGATGCAGGGGTCGCGAGTGTACATGATGCAGGGGTCGTGAGTGCACATGATTCAGGGGTCGTGAACGCTCATAAGAACGCTCATAATTCACACCCACTCATATAATTGTCTAACCTATTTTTAGGCTACAAAAGGTTTTCGCTTGAGTGAGGCTACTCGTTAGCCTGATCCACTCATCCACAGCTGTTACCAAACCAACGCGCTTTTTAAATCTTTTCCAACTTGAATCCATTGCTGCGAGTCTTGTCTTGTTTAGATATTTTTAGCACGTTATTTGTATCGCCTATATTTATTCCTGTCTTCCATTTATACACCTCAATAATATACGCATTTTTATATTTTGCTGTATTTTAATTTATGATCACCTTCCACTATTCCTTTTGCATGCATTGAAGTAGAGGAGGCTGGGCTTATGAAATACTGGGGATTCCGTTCTCAGATTATTGAGGTACAGGAGGCTGGGCTTATGAAATACGGGGAATAACTTTCTGGGATCTCGCATCAAGGGAAATACATCCAGTAGATAAATGCTTTACTGTTTTTCCTAAGTTCTCATAACATTTGGTCACCGTAATTAAGTTCGATATTACTGGAGTCAGGCAAGGTTCACTGCTGTCGTCTATCCTAAACCTCTTTCTTACATTAACAGTAATTATGATATTAAATGTGCATTTTGTTTTCATTTTCCCAGGCACAGTTTTTCCCAGGGCAGATTGTTACCACAGATCATGCACTGTTACGATGCCACAGATCATTCACTGTTATGATACCACGGATCATTCACTGTTATGATACCACGGATCATTCACTGTTATGATACCACGGATCATTCACTGTTAAAATACCACAGATCATCCACTGTTATGATGCGACAGCTCAATCATTGTTACCACGGATCATTTATTGTTATGATACCACAGATCATTATCTGTTTCATCATTTTAGTTCTTCATTGAAATCATCATGGCTGCCCTGTGTTGTCCCGTTGATTCTCCGAAGATTTTTTCTAAGACATTACGTAATAAGTTTGTGACTTAGTTGTGTAAGAACGAACCCAGGATGAGTAACGTTGATCTGTTACATTCATCAACCCAGGATGAGCAACTTTGATCTGTTACATTCATCAACCCAGGATGAGTAAGTTTGATCTGTTACATTCATCAACCCAGGATGGGTAAGTTTGATCTGTTACATTCATCAACCCAGGATGAGTAAGTTTGATCTGTTACATTCATCAACCCAGGATGAGTAAGTTTGATCTGTTACATTCATCAACCCAGGATGAGTAAGTTTGATCTGTTACATTCATCAACCCAGGATGAGTAAGCTTGATCTGTTACATTCATCAACCCAGGATGGGTAACGTTGATCTGTTACATTCATCAACCCAGGATGGGTAAGTTTGATCTGTTACATTCATCAACCCAGGATGAGTAAGTTTGATCTGTTACATTCATCAACCCAGGATGGGTAAGTTTGATCTGTTACATTCACCAACCCAGGATGAGTAAGTTTGATCTTTTTCATTCATCAACCCAGGATGGGTAACGTTGATCTGTTACATTCATCAACCCAGGATGAGTAAGTTTGATCTTTTTCATTCATCAACCCAGGATGGGTAACGTTGATCTGTTACATTCATCAACCCAGGATGAGTAACGTTGATCTGTTACATTCATCAACCCAGGATGGGTAAGTTTGATCTGTTACATTCATCAACCCAGGATGGGTAACGTTGATCTGTTACATTCATCAACCCAGGATGGGTAACGTTGATCTGTTACATTCATCAACCCAGGATGAGTAAGTTTGATCTTTTTCATTCATCAACCCAGGATGGGTAACGTTGATCTGTTACATTCATCAACCCAGGATGAGTAACGTTGATCTGTTACATTCATCAACCCAGGATGAGTAACGTTGATCTGTTACATTCATCAACCCAGGATGGGTAACGTTGATCTGTTACATTCATCAACCCAGGATGAGTAACGTTGATCTGTTACATTCATCAACCCAGGATGAGTAACGTTGATCTGTTACATTCATCAACCCAGGATGAGTAACGTTGATCTGTTACATTCATCAACCCAGGATGGGTAACGTTGATCTGTTACATTCATCAACCCAGGATGAGTAACGTTGATCTGTTACATTCATCAACCCAGGATGGGTAACGTTGATCTGTTACATTCATCAACCCAGGATGGGTAAGTTTGATCTGTTACATTCATCAACCCAGGATGGGTAACGTTGATCTGTTACATTCATCAACCCAGGATGGGTAAGTTTGATCTGTTACATTCATCAACCCAGGATGGGTAAGTTTGATGTTACATTCATCAACCCAGGATGGGTAAGTTTGATCTGTTACATTCATCAACCCAGGATGGGTAACGTTGATCTGTTACATTCATCAACCCAGGATGGGTAACGTTGATCTGTTACATTCATCAACCCAGGATGAGTAACGTTTATGTTACATTCATCAACAAACCTAGTGGCTGAGAAGTATATTAGCTCCATTGCTTCTTCTGTTAGTTGCTTTATTTATAAAGCTTCACTAGCCTATTTTTACATAACCCATTTGTTTATTGATAGCAAACATTGAGGTGTCCTGATATTATTGAATTCACAAAATGCACTAATAAATAAATATCAGTGGGTGGATGGTAAGCAGCTTACACTCGCTCTAGATATAGTTAACATTAATTCAAATTACAAATTGTCAAGATTCTCATATAAAACGGTCTCTGATTTAAGTATTTTTTTATGGCATCGACGAATTGGTAAATAAGACACACGTGCAACACTTGGGTATCTTTACTGGGAAACGTTTCGTCTGCGTAATAGGCTTTTTCAGTCAATGGAAAATTGAACTAAATTTTGGTGCTGAAGTCTTGTTATCTGGACCATGTCTTGAACGTGGCTTGTACCCTTGGTCTGGCCATCTGGAGCCCGGACGGTGGCTCCTACTTGTTGCAATTACCTAGAGTTTACCTGGAGAGAGTTCCGGGGGTCAACGCCCCCGCGGCCCGGTCTGTGACCAGGCCTCCTGGTGGATCAGAGCCTGATCAACCAGGCTGTTACTGCTGGCTGCACGCAATCCAACGTACGAGCCACAGCCCGGCTGGTCAGGTACCGACTTTAGGTGCTTGTCCAGTGCCTGCTTGAAGACAGCCAGGGGTCTATTGGTAATCCCTCTTATGTATGCTGGGAGGCAGTTGAACAGTCTCGGGCCCCTGAAACTTACTGTATTGTCTTTTAATGTGCTAGTGACACCCCTGCTTTTCATTGGGGGGATGTTGCATCGTCTGCCGAGTCTTTTGCTTTCGTTGTGAGTGATTTTCGTGTGCAAGTTCGGTACTAGCCCCTTTAGATTTTCCAGGTGTATATAATCGTGTATCTCTCCCGCCTGCGTTCCAGGGAGTACAGGTTTAGAAACCTCAAGCGCTCCCAGTAATTGAGGTGTTTTATCTCCGTTATGCGCGCCGTGAAGGTTCTCTGTACATTTTCTAGGTCAGCAATTTCACCTGCCTTGAAAGGTGCTGTTAGTGTGCAGCAATATTCCAGCCTAGATAGAACAAGCGACCTGAAGAGTGTCATCATGGGCTTGGCATCCCTAGTTTTGAAGGTTCTCATTATCCATCCTGTTATTTTTCTAGCAATATATTCCAAGATGAATAAGTCACTATTTGTTCCCTGATCTGTAACAATATGTGGGATATAAACAAGATGTTGAGCGTTGACCCTCTGGAACGCCACTCATGACAGGTCCCAGAACTTTGTATTGGTCAGAAATATTTCTGCGTCGGTCTCTTGTGTGGAACTTTATCAGTCTTACTAAAGTTCTACGTTGTATACATGCTTCAAATTCCACTGTGGGGAAAAAGTAAGAACGATTGTTTGTGGTTTGATTACGTTGTACAACGACAATATTTCCATAATACGTATTACAGATCAGGACGTGGTTCTTCCATTATCTTCGAAGCTTTGTACTCTGTTTTTATTGAAATTTGATAAATCCAAGGTGTGCGGCTGTACTATTCTATATGAAAGGTACTTTGTTTAATGCCCTCAGTGTACTGTATAGCTATATTATTCTGTACGATAGTAACATTGTGGGGACACCCGCAGTGTGCAGCTACACTGTTCTCTGTGAAAGTTACTTTTGGATCATACGGTAGTAATTGGCAGGAACACCTATGGTATGCAGCTAACTTCTCGTGTTTGAGAGTTACACTGTAAAAACAAAATATTCCGTCACTGGATGGATTTCATAACGTAATCTATCCGGCTGAGCTGGGAAACTTCAGCAGTGCGATGAGAATATCGTCAAACTTTCTATTTTAAGTTCAGTAACTAAGGCAGCGTCTAAGATTTCATTCAGCGGGAGAGATGTGCTGGGCAGAGCTTGGCGTTACAGTGGCTTCAGCTTCCCTGAAGGAATAAAGTCACATTACTGTGATTAATACGTCAAGAGTTTCTTTCTCCTATGTGTGAGTTATTTGTGTATTCCCTGAAGGTCGGTGCTAAATATAAAGTAAAATGAGAGCGTTATTCCTCGACCATATACGACTGCAAACATTTAAGACAAACGTAGAAAATTATCAGACAATACTGGGGTTGTGGTGCGTTGTATCGATACTTTAGACGTATTGTTTTAACTGTTGTAAAGTTTTAATGGTTGTGTAAAGTACTGGACGTTCCTCTCTCATATACGCCTGTGAAAGTGCAAATTACCTCTACAATTTCTTTATTAAAACTGATTTATTGCACTAAGACCCACTTTTTTAACCCTCGTTCTCACCATCCACGCTTCAAGTCTGTAGCGTCAGCTGCTCCCTAGCAATGCCGAGGTGCGTCTCTCTCTCTCTCTCTCTCTCTCTCTCTCTCTCTCTCATGCAAGTTTAGTGCTTTTTGTGAACATCATAATGATAATCTTGAGTGTCGAATATACTCGTGAAAGTTAGCGTAGTTCGCCGTACCAGAGGTCGTGAGGACTGTTGAGTGTACACGTGCCAAGAAAGTTTGTACATGTTTGTACGAGTATGTTGTCTTTTATGCTATAAGTCACTATTTCTCTTGCGAATAGTTGTAATAGTGAACACCCGTGTTTTCTATATGATCGCATTTTGCTGTTTCTTCTAGATAGACTGTTTGTATCATTGTATATATATAGGAATCCCCGAAGGAAGACCTTTATGTGGTTGCCTGAATTTTTTCCTTTATTTCTCTCCTACTTTTCGATCTCGTTCATGACTCGAGAACCCCTCATCAGATTGGATTCAAATTTTGAATTCTCGTGTACGGTAACAGGGACCAGATTTTAGGAACAATTGGCATGTGCAAGTGTCCTGTGACCAAAGTTGCTGAGCCCATTCCCAGTATATAATAATATTTTATTTTACAAGTACATGTACATGTACCCAGACCCTCGCCGTGCGAAGCGAGAGCGTTAGCCACCAGACCACCATAGCACCGTAAGTGCATGCATAAAAACACACTGCATTCATTTGCATAAGGATACATATACATAGGCACTAGCTGTATTTGTGCAGATGTATGCGTTTGTACATGTATGTATGTATACATGGTGACCCTTAAAAGTAGGAACACTTTCATCAATACTCATTCAATCACTGTCTTGCTAGAGGCGTGCCTGCACTACAGTTAGAAAACTGCAACATATCTCCACCCCTCCGTCAGAGTGCAGGCACTGTACTTCCCACTTCCAGGACTCAAGTCCAGCTCACCGGTTTCCTTGATTCCCTCGAACAGTACGTCAGGTCATAATGACAATTTGTCCCCACTCACTCCTATCTGACACGCTCACACACACACACACACACACACACACACACACACACACACACGTCAAGTCTGACCCGAAACTGCTGTTTAGCCACATTAGGAGACAGACAACAGTCAAAGACCAGGTGATCAGGCTGAGGAAAGAAGGTGGGGAACTCGCAAGAAATGATCACGAGGTATGCGAGGAGCTCAACAGGAGATTTAAGTATTCACAGTAGAGACAGGAAGGACTCTGGGAAAACAGGACAGAGGGGGTCACCAACGGAATTGCCCAAGAAGTGCTGATGATATGCACACAACTGAGGAGGAGGTGAAGCTGCTAAGTGACCTTCATACCTCAAAGGCAATGGGACCGGACAACATCTCCCCGTGGGTCCTCGGGGAGGGAGCAGATATACTGTGTGTGCCATTTTTAAAAAAAGGAGACAGAAAAGAGGCACTAAATTACAGACCAGTGTCACTGACCTGTATAGTATGCAAAGTCATGGAGAAGATTATCAGGAGGAGAGTGGTGGAGCACCTGGAACGGAACAAGATTGTAAATGACAACCAGCACGGATTCATGGAAGGCAAATCCTGTGCCACAAACCTTCTGTAGTTTTATGACAACGTTACAGAAGTAAGACACAGAGAGGGGTGGGTTGATTTCATTTTCTTGAACTGCAAGAAGGCCTTTGACACAGTTCCTCACAAAAGACTAGTGAGGATCAGGCGCGTATAACAGGACGGCCACTGCAATGGATCAGAGAATACCTGACAGGATGAGGTATCACAGTGGGCACCTGTGACGAGCGGGGTCCCACAGGGGTCGGTCCTAGAATCAGTGCTATTTTTGGTATATGTGAATGACATGATGGAAGGGATGGACTCAGAGGTGTCCCTGTTCGCAGATGATGTGAAGTTAATGAGGAGAATTAAATCAGATGAGGATCAGTCAGGACTTCAAAGAGACCTGGACAGACTGGACACGTGATGCAGCAACTGGCTTCTTGAATTCAGTCCTGCCAAATGCAAAGTCATGAAGATCGGAGAAGGGAAGAGAAAACCGCAGACAGAGTATAGGCTAGGTGGCCAAAGACTGCAAACCTCGCTCAAGGAGAAAGATCTTGGGGTGACCATAACACCGAGCATGTCTCCAGAAGCACACATCAACCAGATAACTGCTGCAGCATATGGGCGCCTGGCAAACCTGAGAACAGCGTTCCGATACCTTAGTAAGGAATCGTTCAAGACACTGTACACTGTGTACATCAGGCCCATACTAGAGTATGCAGCACCAGTTTGGAACCCACACCTGGTCAAGCACGTCAGAAAGTTAGAGAAAGTACAAAGGTTTGCAACAAGGCTAGTTCCGGAGCTCAGGGGTATGTCCTACGAAGAAAGGTTGAGGGAAATCGGACTAAGGACATTGGAGGACAAGAGGATCAGGGGAGACATGATAACGACATACAAAATACTGCGTAGAATAGATAAGGTGGACTGAGACAGGTTGTTCCAGAGAGGAGTCACAGAAACATGGGGTCACAATTGGAAGCTGAAGACTCAGACGAGTCACAGGGATGTTAGGAAGTATTTTTTCAGTCATAGAGTTGTCAGGAAGTGGAATAGCCTAGCAAGTGATGTAGTGAAGGCAGGAACCATACATAGCTTTAAGACGCGGTATGACAAAGCTCAGGAAGCATAGAAAGAGAGGACCTAGTAGTGATCAGTGAAGAGGCAGGGTCAGGAGCTGAGTCTCGACCCCTGCAACCACAATTAGGTGAATTAGGTGAGTACACACACACACACACACACACACACACACACACACACACACACACACACACACATATATATATATATATATATATATATATATATATATATATATATATATATATATATATATATTTCATTGATTTTAAATAATAATAAATAAATTTAAACTGATCTGTCCTATATATAGCAGAGCAGAATTTAGCTTTAAAAAATACGTTAGTTTAAGTTATGGACATAATGTGAAGAAATATATGCAAAAGATGAGGTAATCAGTCCCTCAGCCTTGGAGTTGGTGAAGAGCACCTCAGTCTTGAAGGAACTGAAGCACAGTCGTGGACCTTGGCGCTTATATACTGGCGTCAGGTGTGGGAGGTGCAGCAGACGAAGGCATTGTCACTGGTAGGTGGGAATCCCCAGTGGAAGTAGGTCATACCCGAGAAATGGGCAAGTAGAAAGCAGAGGATGTGTAAATGTCCTTTGTACCAAGATTCCATGATGTTGCAGTGTCTGATAAGTTGTCCATAAATGATATTCCCGCCTACCAGTGACAGTGCCTTCGTCTGCTGTACGTCCTTCACCTGACGTCAGTATATAAGCTCCAAGCTCCATGACAATGCTTCAGTTCCTTCAAGACCACGGTGATCTTCACCAACTCCAAGGCTGAGGGACTGATTACATCGTCTTTTGTATATATTTCTTCACTTTGTCATCGTATTGCATTGATAAAGCCCCTGGATGGCGAAACGTCTATAAATAAAGATACCCAGATGTTGCACATGTGTCTAATTCATCAACCTGTCGTTTACTGAACCATTTATCTACATTTATTTAGATGACTTGTCGCCTGCATACCAGGCTTTATAAAGTCTGATCTTGATGAAATAGTAAGAAAAAGCCTATTGCGCAGGCTGTATTTTCTTTATTCACAACAAAGAACTGAACATGAAGTATACAAGTTAGGGAAGTGAGGTGAAGTGAGGTCAGTGGTTTAGATCAGGCGATACCAGGAGAATGCTGGGTCATGACTTGGTCGTCAGGTCCAGGAGTTTGTTTTTTTGTTATGTTCCTGGACACTATGTACGATATAAGTTACGCATTAGCTAAACCATCCCACACGTTGTACTGCCCTTGTACCTGTCTCCAACACTGTCACACAGGTGCATGTAGGCTGCCCTTGTACCTGTCTCCAACACTGTCACACAGGTGCATGTAGGCTGCCTTTGTACCTGTCTCCAACACTGTCACACAGGTGCATGTAGGCTGCCCTTGTACCTGTCTCCAACACTGTCACACAGGTGCATGTAGGCTGCCCTTGTACCTGTCTCCAACACTGTCACACAGGTGCATGTAGGCTGCCCTTGTACCTGTCTCCAACACTGTCACACAGGTGCATGTAGGCTGCCCTTGTACCTGTCTCCAACACTGTTACACAGGTGCATGTAGGCTGCCCTTGTACCTGTCTCCAACACTTACACAGGTGCATGTAGGCTGCCCTTGTACCTGTCTCCAACACTTACACAGGTGCAAGTTGTCTACTTCTATTTTAGTCTACTAATCATATAATATCAAATGCATTAGTTTTTTAAGTCAATAAAGGTCGTGTATATGCAAGTTGTTGTTCCTATGTACAGTTAAAAATTTTGTGACATGGTTATGTATTATTATTATGTTGGAATTTATTGATACTGAATGTCAAATATTCTTTGATTGTGAGTAGTAACATTTTTAGCATCATCCGTTCATGTATTGAACACGTGCAGCTGGTCAGCGAGATGGGACGATAAATTTAATGTTGCCTGGAGGTTGTTCCGGGGGTCAACGCCCCCTCGGCTCTGTCAGTGACCAGGCCTCGAGGTGGATCAGGGCCTGACCAACCAGGCTGTTACTGCTGGCCGCATGCAGTCCAATGTACGAACCACAGCCCGGCTGGTCAGGTACTGGCTTTAGGTGCCTGGCCAGCTCCCTCTTGAAGACAGCCAGGGGTCTATTGGTAGTCTCCCTTATGTATGCTGGGAGGCAGTTGAATGCATATACCATCCTAATCTGTGTCCACGACGAACGGATCTGATCCCTTTTCCTGTTATACGTTCTAACATTGAGTCAGCAAGTACATATATAAATACTTTTATTGTTGTTTATACCGTCCTCCACAGGAGTAGTGTCCTTGACCCTGATAACGGCCGCATCTCCTTCATATTAAACCATATTTGGCAACGTTAATCTCGTTGTTTTTTTAAAATACGAATTGAATGAGATCATGTCTGTTATTTAAGTTTCTTTGAGAAAAAATATCCACGGTGTTTCTTGTTAACGTGTTATTCTTGTAAACATGAATCCATTTCGTAAAGAATTCACTGGCTTGGGGTAACAAGTTTTGGTGAGAGGCTTGTCATTTTTCCACTGTTGTCAGTGCCCTTTCACTGCTCTGATTAGTTTACAAACATTTCCCCAACAGTTTCGTGTGAGGTCAGTCACTCGTTCCTTTACAGCACCGAACAAGACCTCTTAGATGATACTTTTGCCTTTGTAGTTCACATGTTGTGTACTGCATGGTGATTCATACTACGTGTGTAGAATGGTGCGTCCCTTGGTTGTGTACTGCATGGTGATTCATACTACGTGTGTAGAATGGTGCGTCCCATGGTTGTGTACTGCATGGTGATTCATACTAGGTGTGTAGAATGGTGCGTCCCATGGTTGTGTACTGCATGGTGATTCATACTAGGTGTGTAGAATGGTGCGTCCCTTGGTTGTGTACTGCATGGTGATTCATACTAGGTGTGTAGAATGGTGCGTCCCATGGTTGTGTACTGCATGGTGATTCATACGAGGTGTGTAGAATGGTGCGTCCCATGGTTGTGTACTGCATGGTGATTCATACTAGGTGTGTAGAATGGTGCGTCCCTTGGTTGTGTACTGCATGGTGATTCATACTAGGTGTGTAGAATGGTGCGTCCCATGGTTGTGTACTGCATGGTGATTCATACTAGGTGTGTAGAATGGTGCGTCCCATGGTTGTGTACTGCATGGTGATTCATACTAGGTGTGTAGAATGGTGCGTCCCTTGGTTGTGTACTGCATGGTGATTCATACTAGGTGTGTAGAATGGTGCGTCCCATGGTTGTGTACTGCATGGTGATTCATACTAGGTGTGTAGAATGGTGCGTCCCATGGTTGTGTACTGCATGGTGATTCATACTAGGTGTGTAGAATGGTGCGTCCCATGGTTGTGTACGTCATGGTGATTCATACTAGGTGTGTAGAATGGTGCGTCCCATGGTTGTGTACTGCATGGTGATTCATACTAGGTGTGTAGAATGGTGCGTCCCATGGTTGTGTACGTCATGGTGATTCATACTAGGTGTGTAGAATGGTGCGTCCCATGGTTGTGTACTGCATGGTGATTCATACTAGGTGTGTAGAATGGTGCGTCCCATGGTTGTGTACGTCATGGTGATTCATACTAGGTGTGTAGAATGGTGCGTCCCATGGTTGTGTACTGCATGGTGATTCATACTAGGTGTGTAGAATGGTGCGTCCCTTGGTTGTGTACTGCATGGTGATTCATACTAGGTGTGTAGAATGGTGCGTCCCATGGTTGTGTACGTCATGGTGATTCATACTAGGTGTGTAGAATGGTGCGTCCCATGGTTGTGTACCTCGTGGTGATTCATACTAGGTGTCCTGAGCCCTGTTTGTCTTCAAAAAATATGTACTGCATTATTTGACTACTTGTTAATGTTGGATTATCGCCCATGCGGACCTGATCTCAGATCAAACCTCCTTTTCGGATTACTGGTCTGTTAGGCTATTGGTACTCTCTGCATGCATGACCAAGAGTTGGCAGGAACTTTACAAATTTAATCATAAAATTAGTGGTCTATCGGTAATTCTCCTTTACACTTATTATCTCCAAGTTTACTTATTACATCTTCGTATTATTGGAGAATAGGCAGTAAATTTTCCTGACTAGACAAAAATGGGCCAAGTAATAGATACGAAGGAGGTTACCATTGAACTTCAGGAAGATTTGGACAAAGTAATGCCATGGTTCGATAATTTGGCGGATGCATCTCAATGTGGAAAGTAATAATCCTTAGGAAAGAAACAAACCCAGGCGCTTATGAACTTAGTGATGTCGAGCTTGATCGTGCAGAATATGGGAATATCTTGGAAGTCTTGGTAAGCAAATCTATGAAAGAGACACTTGTGCACCGCATTTGACTGAAGAAGCCTACAATATAGGCGAAACATTTCAACAATAAAGATATCAAACTGTTGCACATGTGTCTAACTCATCTACGTGTGGGTATTGTATACCATTTTCATAATTAAACGTGAGGTAATTTAATAAAGAAACGTATCGCCCATCAAGGTCTTTATCAATTTAACTGACCCAGTTTAATGGCTTGATTAAAATCTTTTCACACGTCACCAAACATTTCATAAGTATCTCTGTTATACGTTTTGTGAGCATCATATACACTACTTTAAAACAAGTAGCCCAGACAGCATGACTGAACGTGGATAATAAGGATAAAAGAAGAGTAGAACTTACATCAAGAAGTATAAACAATGCGACTCCGAAGGTTAACCCACAGTTCTGTCCATTATTAGTATGATCTCAGATCACGCGACTCACTTCTGGTCTTCATGCTACAGAATGAATATTACTGTATTGGAGAACATAGAAGAGCATGACAACAAATAATCAGCTGTATAAAGAGTCTTATATACGTCATGTACTTTATTAGTGTTAATGTTGGTAGAATTACTGACAATGTTAGGTAAAAGAAGAAATGTGCAACTAATGTGATATTTTATTGTGGCAACGTTTCGCTCTTTAGAAGCCTTGTTAAGTCGTTGTAAAGAGTTAACAAAGCTCCTGGAGAGCGAAACGTTGCCACAATAAAATATCACACTAGTTCCACATGTCCTTTTACCTAAAATGGGCAGACAAAATGTCTGCTAATAAATTACCATAACTCACACATTGTTGTTATCATAGTCGATATATTATACTGGGTTACTATTTTATACTTGTAGTTAGTCTGCCGCAGATGTTTCTGTGAATGGTCAGTCTGCCGCAGGTGTTTCTGTGAGTGGCCAGTCTGCCGCAGATGTTTCTGTGAATGGTCAGTCTGCCGCAGGTGTTTCTGTGAATGGTCAGTCTGCCGCAGATGTTTCTGTGAATGGTCAGTCTGTCGCAGGTGTTTCTGTGAGCTGCGGCACGATCGTCGAGGCTTTGTGTCAACACTTTCGGTAAATATAAGAGGAGTGGTGGTGGTGGACGGCACGCTGTAGCAACCTGTGTTACATCAAACTTGTGATAATTAACTCCAACAACACTTCCCCGTCTGCATAAACACTGGGTAAAGCAATCACAACTGACATTTGCAACGTAACGAAGTGCTCAGGTTGTTCTTCAACTCTATATATCCTTGGTTAGGCCTCATTTAGACTATGCTGCACAGTTTTGGTCATCGTATTACAGAATGAATATAAATGCTCTGGAAAATGTACAGAGGAGGATGACAAAGATGATCCCATGTATCAGAAATCTTCCCTATGAGGATAGACTGAGGGCCATGAATCTGCACTCTCTCGAAAGGCGTAGAATTAGGGGGGATATGATCGAGGTGTATAAATGGAAAACAGGAATAAATAAAGGGGATGTAAATAGCGTGCTGAAAATTTCCAGCCAAGACAGGACTCGTAGCAATGGTTTCAAGTTGGAAAAATTCAGATTCAGAAAGGATATAGGAAAGCACTGGTTTGGTAATAGAGTTGTGGACGAGTGGAACAAACTCCCGAGTACAGTTATAGAGGCTAAAACGTTGTGTAGTTTTAAAAATAGGTTAGATAAATACATGAGTGGGTGTGGGTGGGTGTGAGTTGGACCTGACGAGCTTGTGCTGCTGGGTCTGGTGCCGTGCTCCATCCTTGAGTGGAGATGACCAGACTGGGTGGGTCATTGGGCTAATCCTAGTGGGGGACATGGACCTGCTCCGCATGGGTCAGTAGGCCTGCTGCAGTGTTCCTTCTTATGTTCTTAAATAAGAACCGAGAAGAGAATCTGAGGACACTGGAAATGCTTTTGTTGGAAATGTTTTTTGTTGATAGATGCGAGGAGACTTGATAGGTACATGAAATATTCCAGAGATATTGTTAATGGAGGTAGAGGCCATATTTATGGGTACAGAAATGCGGTATGCACTCAGTCATACACTGAGTGTCCATGGTTCGATTCCCGGTACGGGTGGAAACATTGGGTGTGTTTCCTAAAGGCACTTGCTTTCCCTATTCACCTAGCAGTAAGTAGGTACCTGGGTGTTAGCCGACTGTTGTGGGTCGCATCCTGGGGGACAAGATTAAACTAAGTTGCCCGAAATGCTCTGTATAACCAGGGGCTTTCTATACAGCATGTCATTGATGCCAGCCAGACCTGTGTAAGTTGTATCGTGTTCTTATAAAAATAAAGATTATTATTTACCATTATTATTATTATTTTTATTATTATTATTATTATAATTGGCCAATTGCAGGTAAAAATCCAGATGTATTCTAGCAAAAACTTTTGGGGCCTGGTTCCTACGCCTTTTGTGTATTCACATATGCTCTTGCGCTACCGTCCACAGGATGGATATTGAGTGCACAATAAACTAGCCACTATCATCCACAGGAGGGATATGAGGTGCACAATAATCTAGCCACTATCATCCACAGGAGGGATATGAGGTGCACAATAATCTAGCCACTATCATCCACAGGAGGGATATGAGGTGCACAATAATCTAGCCACTGTCATCCACAGGAGGGATATGAGGTGCACAATAATCTAGCCACTATCATCCACAGGAGGGATATGAGGTGCACAATAATCTAGCCACTATCATCCACAGGAGGGATATGAGGTGCACAATAATCTAGCCACTATCATCCACAGGAGGGATATGAGGTGCACAATAATCTAGCCACTATCATCCACAGGAGGGATGTGAGGTGCACAATAATCTAGCCACTATCATCCACAGGAGGGATGTGAGGTGCACAATAATCTAGCCACTATCATCCACAGGAGGGATATGAGGTGCACAATAATCTAGCCACTATCATCCACAGGAGGGATATGAGGTGCACAATAATCTAGCCACTATCATCCACAGGAGGGATGTGAGGTGCACAATAATCTAGCCACTATCATCCACAGGAGGGATGTGAGGTGCACAATAATCTAGCCACTATCATCCACAGGAGGGATATGAGGTGCACAATAATCTAGCCACTATCATCCACAGGAGGGATGTGAGGTGCACAATAATCTAGCCACTATCATCCACAGGAGGGATATGAGGTGCACAATAATCTAGCCACTATCATCCACAGGAGGGATATGAGGTGCACAATAATCTAGCCACTATCATCCACAGGAGGGATATGAGGTGCACAATAATCTAGCCACTATCATCCACAGGAGGGATATGAGGTGCACAATAATCTAGCCACTATCATCCACAGGAGGGATATGAGGTGCACAATATTCTAGCCACTATCATCCACAGGAGGGATATGAGGTGCACAATAATCTAGCCACTATCATCCACAGGAGGGATGTGAGGTGCACAATAATCTAGCCACTATCATCCACAGGAGGGATATGAGGTGCACAATAATCTAGCCACTATCATCCACAGGAGGGATGTGAGGTGCACAATAATCTAGCCACTATCATCCACAGGAGGGATGTGAGGTGCACAATAATCTAGCCACTATCATCCACAGGAGGGATATGAGGTGCACAATAATCTAGCCACTATCATCCACAGGAGGGATATGAGGTGCACAGTAATCTAGCCACTATCATCCACAGGAGGGATGTGAGGTGCACAATAATCTAGCCACTATCATCCACAGGAGGGATGTGAGGTGCACAATAATCTAGCCACTATCATCCACAGGAGGGATATGAGGTGCACAATAATCTAGCCACTATCATCCACAGGAGGGATGTGAGGTGCACAATAATCTAGCCACTATCATCCACAGGAGGGATATGAGGTGCACAATAATCTAGCCACTATCATCCACAGGAGGGATATGAGGTGCACAATAATCTAGCCACTATCATCCACAGGAGGGATATGAGGTGCAAAATAATCTAGCCACTATCATCCACAGGAGGGATATGAGGTGCACAATAATCTAGCCACTATCATCCACAGGAGGGATATGAGGTGCACAATATTCTAGCCACTATCATCCACAGGAGGGATATGAGGTGCACAATAATCTAGCCACTATCATCCACAGGAGGGATGTGAGGTGCACAATAATCTAGCCATTATCATCCACAGGAGGGATATGAGGTGCACAATAATCTAGCCACTATCATCCACAGGAGGGATGTGAGGTGCACAATAATCTAGCCACTATCATCCACAGGAGGGATGTGAGGTGCACAATAATCTAGCCACTATCATCCACAGGAGGGATATGAGGTGCACAATAATCTAGCCACTATCATCCACAGGAGGGATATGAGGTGCACAATAATCTAGCCACTATCATCCACAGGAGGGATATGAGGTGCACAATAATCTAGCCACTATCATCCACAGGAGGGATATGAGGTGCACAATAATCTAGCCACTATCATCCACAGGAGGGATATGAGGTGCACAATAATCTAGCCACTATCATCCACAGGAGGGATGTGAGGTGCACAATAATCTAGCCACTATCATCCACAGGAGGGATGTGAGGTGCACAATAATCTAGCCACTGTCATCCACAGGAGGGATATGAGGTGCACAATATTCTAGCCACTATCATCCACAGGAGGGATATGAGGTGCACAATAATCTAGCCACTATCATCCACAGGAGGGATGTGAGGTGCACAATAATCTAGCCACTATCATCCACAGGTGGGATGTGAGGTGCACAATAATCTAGCCACTATCATCCACAGGAGGGATGTGAGGTGCACAATAATCTAGCCACTGTCATCCACAGGAGGGATGTGAGGTGCACAATAATCTAGCCACTATCATCCACAGGAGGGATATGAGGTGCACAATAATCTAGCCACTATCATCCACAGGAGGGATGTGAGGTGCACAATAATCTAGCCACTATCATCCACAGGAGGGATGTGAGGTGCACAATAATCTAGCCACTATCATCCACAGGAGGGACGTGAGGTGCACAATAATCTAGCCACTATCATCCACAGGATGACGTGAGGTGCACAATAAACTAGCCAGTTAGTCGGCAAAACTATCATTGGGCCTACGTTTCGCTCGGGGAAGCGCTAAATTCGCGTGGGCATTGCAGTGCCTGGTGATTGGGAGGTAATCAGGTTTGAACCAAGGAAAGGGTTGGATACCTCCAATTTACTGAATCAAGAGCCCTTCGCCAGCATCAAGGCACCCCCCTCCCCGTCTCTCCCGTTAACGGTAAGAGGAAGTAAGATAAGCGTGACTTCCTGGTAGAGCCAACACGGAGAACAAGAGCTCACTCAAGCTGTTAATGACAACCCGAGAGTGTTCAGCAGCGACGCTGGAAGGTATCTCTTGATATATGCAATGACAGACTCACGATCGTCTCTTACTGCTTTATGACTTAACGGAAACTGATAGCACCAGTGCTGACTTCCTCTATTATTAGTGTGATAACCTTCCATACCTCCTTCATCACTGTGTACTGTACTTCCATATTACTTATATCTAAGCTGGACATCCCTCTCGTGTGTTTTTTTATTAAATAAATCATTTATTTGTTCATGCACTGTGTACTGCGGTTATTATATATTCCTGTATGTTCTTGAATTTGTTGCCATAGCAAATGTAAACGCTGGGAGACTGGGAAAAATATCCGAATACAAACTACTATGTGGGTGTAATGAAGTTCACAGAAACGCCTCTTGAAATTAACCTGAAAATAATCATTACCCCCAAACGTATTCTTTATACTACACAAATAACCCGCACATAGAAAGAAGCGCTGTTTCGGTCCGGCTTGGACCATTATCTAGTCCATTAACTGCATATAAACACGATACCATCAGCAGCACTGACTAGATTGTAAAGAAGTGTGTCATACCGACAGGTATGTAAATGAGAGTCCCATGTAACGTTAGAATACTTTAAATAGCACATGTTTCGCCTACAAGGATCTCTTGAAGTGCAGTACAGAGTAATATGTAGCAGAGTGAGGCACAGTTTAGTGGAACCAACAAGAGTAAACTGAAGTAGAGATTTGGTGGTTCAGTGTAGCCAGTACACTGGAGATGTTGAGACTTCCCTTGTTTATACAACTGTACTTGAAGATCAGTCCTCGCAGATATCATCGTTACTCTCTCATATACAGTACAGGTTAAGCTTGGAAAAATGAAGTTGGTATTTAGAAACCTAGGCAAAGACGAGTTTAAAGCAATATAATTTAAACACAACCCAGCCTTGATTATGTAGCACCTGCATGGAACCCTCATCTAGTATAAAACAACGTGAAGTACGTTATGAAGAAAAAAATGCAAGAAGTTGCCTTAAACTCCTAAGGAATTGAAATAGAGGAGCCATGATTTAACGCACAAAAGAACGACAAGGGTTGATCCGAGTCAACTCTCGTGTATTATATACACTACGTAATAATATACTTTACTCGTTAAGAACTCAGGAACCTACCATAGGTAGACGAGGATGGGATCTTTACCGAGGATCAAACAAGCATAAAATAATTATTTTGTAGATGGATGGTTCAAAGAACCGACATGTTGATAAATTAGACACAGTGCAACTCTTGGGTATCTTTATTGAGGAAACGTTTCGCCACACTGGCTTCATCAGTCCATACGTAGGAGAAACTTGAGGGACTGATTACCTCATTCTCCTCCTGTTCTTCAAGTTTCTCCTACGTATGGACTGATGAAGCCACTGTGTGGCGAAACGTTTCCTCAATAAAGATACCCAAGAGTTGCACATGTGTCTAATTTATCATAAAATAATTATATTGTAAAGCAAACGAACATCTGTATCATGATGTCAAAGTATTTTTTTTTAACGTAAATGTTAAAGAAATTGAATGTGAGACAGTGCAAGTGGACTTAGTATAGGGTTTCAGAAATATATGTGACGTGAATAATGTTTGTCAGTCATTCGACGATTAAGAGTTGGGACCAAGACAGAGCTCAGCCCCCACAAAACTCAAATATGCACTGTAATTACACAACGGTGCGTGGAGCCCACATCTACAGCGTGTGAGAAAGCTTGAGTTCCAGAAGCTTGCCACCTGGCTGCCTCCTGAGAAAAAGCTCTTGAGCTGCGGAAAACACGCTTAAAGGACCCGTATATCACACCTCTAGAAAAACGAAGGTTCGGAGACGACGCGATCATAATGCTAATTAAATGTTTAGAGTAACATCAGCAAGGTGGCTGCAGACAAGCTGGGGACGATGGTGCTGGACTCACACGTGACCAACGAGTCAAAAATTTATCAAAAGGCATAGAAGTTTCTTTTTGTTTAATAAAATTAGGTACACTCGCAGTGTGATGCTGCCCTATTACTGCATACACGAGGGTTACATGATGAAGTGTTTATTTTCTGGAACAATTCACAACTTACCTTTTTTTATTATTTACCTACAATTAAGAAAGTAAACTTTAGACGACGTTTCGACCAGTTCAGGACGGTGAGAAATGCCGTTTAAAGTTTCGTCTTCAAATTATGGGTTTGTCGTAAAGAACGAGAACAAAACACTGAGAAAGGAAATAGTCTAAGTTCGTACGTTATTTACATTATGATACTTAGTTCTCGTCTCTTTATTACGCAGTAGACATAAATACATAGAGAAGGATAACGGAGTCAGTCCTCCTCAGTATAAGAAATCTTTCCTACAAGATAGGCTGAAGGCACTGAATTTACACTCTCTACAAAGGAGTAGATTAAGGAGAGATATGACTGGCATGTACCAAGAGAGCTGTCAGTAATGGATTCAAATTGGATAAATTTACGTTTAGGAAGGATATAGAAATTCTGGTTTTGCAGTAGGGTTATTGATGAATGAAACACACTCCTAAGTAGCCTCATTGAAGCAAAAACGTTTGGAAGCTATAAAGAATAGGTTGGACAGGTACACGAGTGCTTGTGGGCGGGTGTGAGCTGGACCAGTCAAGAATAGACCAGTAGACCAGGTGATACAGCAAATTTGATGTGGATTAACCCACGAAATCGTAAGCGGTTAACGCGCTGACCTGTGACCTTTAGTACTCACTCGCCATGAGTTCAAACCCCACCCGATCCGTGATTTGCTCGGATTGTTAACCCAGGATAACAAGCGAAAGCTAATAAGAGTGGCTTATTTTCATTGAGATCCGTCGACTTTCTTCCCTAGGATACGGCCCACAACATTCGACTGACGCCTAAGTACATATTTACTGCCATATGACAGGGGCAACAGGTTTTAGGAGACACCCATACATCACAATCCATACAGAATTTTCCATGTCCTCTCGGTCGTGTGAGGGACAGCCCCGGGAGAGGCAGGGAGGAAGGGTTTGGTAAGACAGGAAGATTCCGTCATGGTGCCCACCTGTGGCTGGGGAACCTTTTTTTTTTTTTTCTTAACAAGCTTGGTTACACCAGCGGTGTGTTGCCACACCATTCTATAATGGGAATCAGCCCTAGCTACGTTTTCCTGTAGTACTTCATCACATAGCCTGGATGACTTACATAAGGCAATGAAATGTTAGCCAGTGCTGTGAGACCTGAGCGATGAGGATATCGTTAAGCATTCCTCTGGCTCAGTCTGGCAGCTGTTGGTGTTAGGTTGTCGGGGTGTAGGGGTTGTAGGGTAGGTTAGGCACGGAGGGAGAGGTGATCACGGGGGGTTTTGTTATAGAGGAACTCGGGAGGGAATGGTGGACGGAGGAAGATGAGGCCGTCGTAGAAAGAACTTTCACTTTCACAAACATTCTTACGGTACTACCTGTATATAGTAACGCAGTTGCTTCACTTTCGGGGTACCGGATGGTAAACGCTGTAATTCACCACAGAAATATAAACATTTAGCAATAAAGAACTGTAGCTTGAACATCGCAAGGCAACCAAAGCTCATTTTGAGGTATTAGATTGCACTGTCTGTCTGCGCTAGTCAACCATCAAATATCGTTCTCTTTAACTCACTGAAGATTTTCCAAACAAAAGATGTGTGCAAGGCATACTAATGTGTAGTTGCTGCCGTCGTTAGTGTATTATTATTATTATTATTATTATTATTTATTATTTATTATTATTTATTATTATTATTATTTATTATTATTTATTATTTATTATTAATTATTATTAATATTATTATTAATATTATTAATAATAATATTATTATTATTATTATTTAGGGGAGAGCGATAAACCTAAGGTTAATACCTTAGAGATAAAGTATTCTTCATCGACACCATGCCCAGCCCTTCTAGGGTAGGGTAGGTGCCTGAGCCCGAGCCTTTAGCTCACAAGACTGTCATTCCCATTTGCCCCCTTGTGGCGGGGATGGCAGACCAGAGAGGCCTAGCTTGTGGCTAGGCCTGGGGACAGTTGGTCCCAAAGATGAGGAGGTACTTGTGCCTCCTCCCATGGGAGACTTAGGTCTCAGACACTCCCTAAAGAGGGAGCCAAGGCCGGGCCACCACTTGGACAAGGCCCGGGCCGGGAGAATACCGGCGAATATTTAATAATAATAATAATAAAGTATTCTTGTCTGGAGGTGTAAAGGTTGTACGTGCAGCCTACATGACCCTCTTGTAATAATAAGCTTTAACCCCTATTAACTAATTAACCATTCCCTGTGTAATGAGAGGTAATGAGGTATAATTTGAGGAAGGGAATGGTAAGTTTATGCCTGTATGGTACATCTTAATAACATAGGTGAGTGTAGCAGTATCAAGGCTCCCTCTCACCGTGAAGGTCTGTATGAGTCATTTACTGCTTGTAAGATAAATACGGTGTTGTTTACATGTGTAACCATGTAAATAATTCGATCACACTTGTAGATTTGTGAATTTGTTTAGCAATTAGGCTTTAAATAATAAGTTTATTACAAGGACCCCAATGGAAATAAGTCACTTTGACTTTTTTTTTGTGGTTATCCTAGGTAATTTACACATTTGTTACTAGTATGATAATTGTACTTATGCGCCTAAATAAGCTTACTAACTCTGTATAAATTGTATCATGAACTTGTAGAAATAAAGATTATTATTGTTATTATTATTATAACTTCGTTGAAGTAGAGGTGTGTGGTGAGATAACAGTGGATCAGCCTCGTCTCCACCAGTCAGGTTCTGAGGCCTCAACACCGCTTTCTCTCACAGTCTGGCCACTGAATGTGTCCATATGGTAGACTCTCACTGCTGCTACTGCGCCATTTAGAGGCCGCATCTAGGGGTCCAACATACACTGTTTATCCATATTATATTCCGTCATGGTGTCCACCTGTGGCTGGGGAACCTTTTTTTATTTCTTAACAAGCTTGGTTACATACAAGAAGCTTTGGCATGTTACACTTTATTACTGTATTCCGTTGTACTTCTCTGTATCATGTTTAAATAAATAAATAAATAAATAAATAAATATTGGCATTCGTGGCTGGGTTGGTATCATCATCAGTTAACAAGCACCTTGGAGCGCTCCCCGGCACGAGTGAAACGTTGGGTCTAGTTTCCTTACACCTACTTCCCTTGGAGTTAGTCAACTGTTGTGGGTTGCATCCTGGGGGAAAATAGTAATTGACTAATGGAAATAAGCCAGACGGTCCCCGATGACGCACTGACTTTAGTGGGTTACCCTTGGTGGGTGTGACACACACTGTCTTTAAAAATCCCAGGGTAACCCTCCCCAAGTGTAAAAATCCCAGGGTTTAAATATCCCCAAAAATCTTATACCAATATATTTCAACTTACACAATAGTCAATAATATGATCTACCTCTGCTCACCACCACTACAAATGTTATGCGAAATTATTATATATATATAAAAAAAAGCCTAAATGTCCAAAAAAAATTAAACCACTTTTTTATATCCATATCAAAGACTGCATAATACAGCATAAAGTATGTCATGTTATTATGGAAAGAAAAAATCTTGTGTACCATAATCATTATCGTTTGTAGACCATAGACTACAGGAGGGTCATTAAGGCTGCGTATATCTCGCCAGTTAAGACCGTTAAGAGGCACGTAAGTTCCCCCCCCCCCCCACCCCCGTCTTCTAATAACATTTTCGTTTTTCTACTATAATCTACCTTGTCCATAATTACTATCACATTTGCTTTGTTTCGTAAGGTGAAGTCCAGGATCTTTCCTTAATTCATGGTATAACTTAAATGTTTGAGGATACTTGTGTTGTAGAGGTCTGAACTTTGTTCACACTTCACCAACACAGTTGTTCTCAAACATTTGTTAAGTTATACCATGATTTAAATGAAAGATCCCGGACTTCACCTTACGAAAGAAAGCAAATGCTGTTGTAATTATTGACCAGGTAGATTATGGTGGAAAAATGAACTTGTTATTAGAAGATGAGGGAACTTATGTGCCCCTTCAACTCTTAGGGCTCATGCATCACCCGGGGAACAGGTGTGATCCAAGGAAGGGGAGGGTAGCTTTATATTCCTTGGATCATGAACCCTTCACTGGCACCAGGGCACCCTACCCTCTCCTTTCTCCCATTCTTGAGAATGACTCGCACGAATAGGGGATGTTGTGATCTACACACTGCCTCCACCCACACTGCCTGCATCCACACTGCCTGCATCCACACGTTGCCTCCACCCACACACTGCCTCCACCCACACTGCCTGCATCCACACGTTGCCTCCACCCACACACTGCCTCCACCCACACTGCCTGCATCCACACTGCCTGAATCCACACTGCCTGCATCCACACTGCCTGCATCCACACGTTGCCTCCACCCACACACTGTCTCCATCCACACTGCCTGCATCCACACGTTGCCTCCACCCACACACTGCCTCCACCCACACTGCCTGCATCCACACTGCCTGCATCCACACGTTGCCTCCACCCACACACTGCCTCCACCCACACACTGCCTCCACCCACACTGCCTGCATCCACACTGCCTGCATCCACACTGCCTGCATCCACACGTTGCCTCCACCCACACACTGCCTCCACCCACACTGCCTGCATCCACACGTTGCCTCCACCCACACACTGCCTCCACCCACACTGCCTGCATCCACACTGCCTGCATCCACACGTTGCCTCCACCCACACACTGCCTCCACCCACACTGCCTGCATCCACACGTTGCCTCCACCCACACACTGCCTCCACCCACACTGCCTGCATCCACACTGCCTGAATCCACACTGCCTGCATCCACACTGCCTGCATCCACACGTTGCCTCCACCCACACACTGTCTCCATCCACACTGCCTGCATCCACACGTTGCCTCCACCCACACACTGCCTCCACCCACACTGCCTGCATCCACACTGCCTGCATCCACACGTTGCCTCCACCCACACACTGCCTCCACCCACACACTGCCTCCACCCACACTGCCTGCATCCACACTGCCTGCATCCACACTGCCTGCATCCACACGTTGCCTCCACCCACACACTGCCTCCACCCACACTGCCTGCATCCACACGTTGCCTCCACCCACACACTGCCTCCACCCACACTGCCTGCATCCACACGTTGCCTCCACCCACACACTGCCTCCACCCACACTGCCTGCATCCACACGTTGCCTCCACCCACACACTGCCTCCACCCACACTGCCTGCATCCACACTGCCTGCATCCACACGTTGCCTCCACCCACACACTGCCTGCATCCACACTGCCTGCATCCACACGTTGCCTCCACCCACACACTGCCTCCGCCCACACTGCCTGCATCCACACTGCCTGCATCCACACGTTGCCTCCACCCACACACTGCCTCCACCCACACTGCCTGCATCCACACTGCCTGCATCCACACGTTGCCTCCACCCACACACTGCCTCCACCCACACACTGCCTCCACTCACACTGCCTGCATCTACACTGCCTGCATCCACACGTTGCCTCCACCCACACACTGCCTCCACCCACACTGCCTGCATCCACACTGCCTGTATCCACACGTTGCCTCCACCCACACACTGCCTCCACCCACACTGCCTGCATCCACACTGCCTGCATCCACACTGCCTGCATCCACACTGCCTGCATCCACACTGCCTGCATCCACACGTTGCCTTCACCCACACACTGCCTTCACCCACATCTGAACACAGCTTACTTCAATATTCAGTCACAGACTCCACCCACACACTTCATCCACCTACATCCACACACTGCCTCCTCCCACATTCACACAGTCTCATCCCACATCCAAATACTGCCTCCACCTACATCCAAACACTGCCTCCACCAACATTCAGTCACTGTCTCCACCCACATCTAATCACTGTCTCCACCCACATTCAGTCACTGCCTCCAGCCACGTTCAGTCACTGCCTCCACCTACATCCAAACACTGCTTCTGCTCACATCCAAACAGCCTCCACCCACATCCAGTCACTGCCTCAACTCACATCCAATCACTGCCTCTTAACACATCCACATATTACCTACATCCATATCCACACACTGCCTACATCTATACCCCTGCCTACACACACACACACACACACACACACACACACACACACACACACACACACACACTGCCTACAACCACACATTGCCTACATACACACATACTGCCTACACACACACACACTGCCTACACACACACACACACACACACACACACACACACACACACACACACTACCTATCTGCATCTGACCTGTGGTTGGTATCTCGCTATTGTCCACACATTTTTCACTTTCTTCCGGTGTTGTTTACTGTGTAGTAAGTGATAATTCTGCAGTTTAAGCTAATCACTGCTGCTGACATTGAATCAGAAAATACAACTTGAGTTGATTATCTTACATCATCTGTGGCCAAGTTAAGTGCAGCTGTCTCAGCCTGGGAAGTGTAGTAATGTTGGGTGAATTATCAAGAATATGTTGGGTAAAATGGCACATGTGCAACTAATGCGACATTTTTATTGTGGCAACGTTTCGCTCTCCTGGAGCTTTGTCAAGCCGAACATAGTAACGAGTTGACAAAGCTTCTGGAGAGCGAAACGTTGCCTCAAAAATGTGGCATTAGTTGCACATGTGTTATTTTTACCTAACTCTTGGAAAGCTTTTAAGATAATGGATAGTTTTTGGTTTCTGTCTAGATTAAGCATTGGTCCACTTTCAGGATCCACGGATCCATCGTATTATAAAACGGACATTAGATCACTGCCTCCACAGTGCGTCAAATGAAACAACAGTCTGTGCTGGTAATGCAGGCCAGTAGGTCGCCAGTACCAACAGCCTGGTTTAATAGTCACTTTGTTATGACCTCGCAGGTCTGGCCCCCGACCGGCCTGCGAGGTCACATCAACTCTCGATATCGGTTACAGGTTTTTACTTAATACCCAGTCAAGGTAAACATCAGAAGGTCTAAGCGCGCACAAAAAAAGGCTGACGTTATTTTGCACACGTTCTCTAACCTTTAAAGATTCGTATGTTTTTCTTAGGATAGTAATAATGTTGGGAGAATTACCAACGGTAAGTTAAGTATAAGGACACAAGTGTAACTAATGCAACATTTTCTTGTAACGTTTCGCTCTCCAGTTTTGCCAAGCCGAAAATGGTAACGGCTTGACAAAGTTCCTGGAGAGAGCGAAGTGTTGCCACGATATAATGTAACATTTACTTGCACTTGTGTCCTTTCACCCAACTTTCTTTAGACAGTTTGCTTACCGGGAGAACTCAAGACAGAGCGTTTTCAAGGATGTCCCATGGAGTTCAGGAAGGTTTCAGGCGTAATATAACTGTCCTATACAAAGAAGAATGGTGAAGATCAGGAGTTTGAGATAATTAGTCCCTCAACTTGGAGGCGATGTAATCAGTCCATCAATCTTGAAGAGAATACAGCACATGCGCGAAGTGTTGCTCATGTGTCTAATTTATCAACTTGTCGGTTCTCTGAACCATTTGTCTACATTAATACAACTGTTGTCTAATATAACTAAATCTGACAGTGTCGAGACTGAGGGACTGATTACCTCAAACTCCTCCTGTTCTTCACAATTCTCCTTTGTATGGACTGATGAAACCACTGTGTGGCGAAACGTTTCCTCATAAAAGATACCCAAGTGTTGCACATATGTCTAATTTATCAGGAGAGGAGAGAAAGGACGAGGAACAGTAGTATGGTAGAGGAAGGAAGAGGAAGCAGGAGTAGATGAAGGTTGGTAAGTGAGAAGAGGATGGAGCGAGTTAAGAAGCTAAGGTGTAAGTAATGACCTTCCAGACTCAGGTCAACACCACTTACAACAGGAAGACTCTCACTGGAAGTACACCAAGCTGTACACTACGTACACCAAGCTCTGCACCACGTGTACATCAAGCTGTACACCACGTGTACACCGAGCTTGTCAGTGTAGTATTTCAACGTCTACACACCAACTTACACCATGTCAAGCATCACACGATCACGGAACTTATCAAGACAGCTACGACCATGGGGGTAATAAACTACGACCATGGGGAGACTTCGACCATAGGTTGATAACTATGACCTTGAGTTGATAACTGCGACCATGGGGTGATAACTACGACCGTGGGGTGAAAACAGCGACCATGGGGCGACAACTACGACCACAGGGTGATAAACTACAACCATGCGGCGACAACTACGACCGTAGAGTAATAACTACAACCATGGGGCGACAACTATGACCATGGGACGACATCTGCGACCATGGGGTGATTACCATTGAGTGATAACTACGACCAAGGGGGTGATAACTACTACCATGGGGGTGATTACGACCGTGAGGTCATAACTCGCATGAGGCAGCCAAGAGAATCCTGTTTGAGTCTAATACCGGAGTAGGTTCCGCAAGGCGGTGAGTGTCCTCGCTCCAGTCATGTCTCTTATCCTCTCACCTCACAAAGAACACAAATCTGTCATGTCATCATTTGCGCACGATACAAAATTCATCATGACAGTCGCTTCAGTAAAGTTGCTTACCTGGAGTATACCTGGAGAGGGTTTACGGGGATTAGCGTCCCTGCGGCCCGGTCTGTGACCAGGCTTCAGTAAAGTCACTCCAGTAACCTTGCTCCAGTAAACTTGGTCCCGTAAAGTTGCTCCAATAAAGTTGCTCCAATAAACTCGCTCCAGTAAAGTCGCTCCAGTAAATTTGCTCTAGTAAACTTGCTCCAGTAAAGAGTTGCTCCAGTAAACTTGCTCCAGTAAAGTCTCTCCAGTAAAGCCGTTCCAGTAAAGGATTGAAGCCTATCCTTATTTATTTATTTATTTATTTATTTATTTTATGTCTTTGCAAACAGTACATTGAGATTTTATATTTACAATAGTGGGTTGCAATACAAAGAGAGCCTCTATTATGCCTAGGCATTATGGGCCAACTTAACATTATTGACTAACAGACTACTTAACACTAAGGAGTATATCATAGTTGTACAGTAGGATAGTTTGAACATTAAAATGGTATAAAATACCGACAGATTGTTAGGTAAGACACATATGCAACAGTTAGGTATCTTTATTTCGAAACGTTTCGCCTACACAGTAGGCTTCTTCAGTCGAGTACAGAAAAGTTGATAGAAGCAGAAGAGACTTGAAGACGATGTAATCAGTCCATCACCCTTAAAGTTTTGAGGTGGTCAGTCCCTCAGTCTCGAGAAGAGCATTGTTCCGTAGTCTGAAACAATATGGAGTTGAAGTGACAGGATGGAGCCTTATATAGCGTCAGGAGGTGAGACGTAGGTCACTTTGGGAGGTCTCACCTACGTCTCACCTCCTGGCGCTATGTAAGGCTCCATCCTGTCACTTCAACTCCATATTGTTTCAGACTACGGAACAATGCTCTTCTCCAGACTGAGGGACTGACCACCTCAAAACTTTAAGGGTGATGGACTGATTACATCGTCTTCAAGTCTCTTCTGCTTCTATCAACTTTTCTGTACTCGACTGAAGAAGCCTACTGTGTAGGCGAAACGTTTCGAAATAAAGATACCTAACTGTTGCATATGTGTCTTACCTAACAACACAGTAGGATAGTAATTATTTCATAGTTGAACAGTAGATTATTAATTATAAGTGAATTAAATTTGTACAAGACAAAGGATATATTCATATAGTCTAAAATGCTTTTTGTGAGAACAATGGTTCAATCATATTCCTGTCAACAATGGATGAAAGGTTCAAAGTGATTGTTGAAGTTATGATGTGGGAGTACATAGGTGAGTGTGTACTGTGTGTAGGGGGCTCTGGTGGCCTGGTGGTTAACGCTCTCGCTTCACACGGTGAGGGCCTGGGTTCGATTCCCAGCCAGAGTAGAAACATTGGACGTATTTCTTTCCACCTGTTGTCTATGTTCCCCATCAGTAAAATGGGTACCTGGGTGTTAGTCGACTGGTGTGGGTCGCATCCTGGGACACTGACCTAAGGAGGCCTGGTCACAGACCTGGCCGCGGGGGCGTTGACCCCCGGAACTCTCTCCAGATAAACTCTCCAGATAGGGTGATTAAGTGGCTTTTGAGAAGAGTCTTAAACTGATTTTCAGACTGGGTTACTTTAATATCTTCTGGTAATGAATTCCATATTTTGGGGCCCTATATGTGCATAGAGTTTTTACACAGTGTGATATGGACACGAGGTATACCAAAAAGAGATCTGTGTCTTGTGTTGTGGTCATGTGTTCTGTTTAAGTTGGTGAGAAGTTTGAGTGGGGGGTTTATATTTGCGTGTATTGTTCTGTGTATGTAGTAGGCACATGAATAAATATGGATGTTCTTAATGGTGAGCAGATTCAGACTTGAAAATTGGTGGAGTATGCTGACGGGAGTGGGAATTCGTTATCATTCTTACTGCTGCCTTTTGCTGGGTTATGAGGGGTTTTAGGTGATTGGATGTTGTTGATCCCCATGCACAAATTCCATATGTAAGATAAGAGTATATGAGTGTATGGTGCAGTGCCAGGAGAGCTGATTGTGGAACGTAGTACCTTATCTTTGATAGTATGTCTACAGTCTTGGAGATTTTCTTGATTTGTTGTATGTGTGTCCGGAACTTAAGGCTACTGTCAAGGTGGATACCTAGGAATTTTCCCTCTGTGAGTCTTGTGACTGATGATCCATTGCGAAAAGGACTTGGGGGTTATGGTAAGCAGCAACCTTAAACCAAGACAGCAATGCCTAAGCGTACGTAATAAGGCAAATAGATTACTGGGATTTATATCAAGAAGTGTAAGCAACAGAAGTCCAGAGGTCATACTGCAGCTTTATACATCATTAGTAAGGCCTCACCTAGATTATGCAGCTCAATTCTGGTCTCCATATTACAGAATGGACATAAATTCGTTAGAAAACATTCAGCGTAGGATGACTAAATTAATACATAGCATTAGAAATCTTCCTTATGAAGAAAGATTGAAGACTCTTAAGTTACATTCACTTGTTAGACGAAGAATGAGGGGAGACCTGATCGAAGTGTATAAGTGGAAGATAGGTATTAATAAAGGGGATATTAACAAGGTCTTGAGGATATCTCTCCAAGAGAGAACCCGCAGTAATGGATTTAAATTAGATAAGTTTAGATTTAGAAAGGACATAGGAAAGTATTGGTTTGGAAATAGGGTAGTTGATGAGTGGAACAGTCTACCTAGTTGGGTTATTGAGGCTAGGACTTTGGGTAGTTTCAAATTTAGGTTGGACGTGTACTTAGCTCAGTGGTGACGTGTACTTAGCTCAGTGGTGACGTGTACTTAGCTCAGTGGTGACGTGTACTTAGCTCAGTGGTGACGTGTACTTAGCTCAGTGGTGACGTGTACTTAGTCAGTGGTGACGTGTACTTAGCTCTGTGAAGACCTGTTTGTGTGCTCTCTGTGAATCTGAACCAGGATGCCCTCTCTTGAGCAGCTTTACCAGCAGCTGAGAGAAGAACTCAGAGTTGCTAAACTGGAGATACGGCGATTAACGGAGGAGAACAAGAGGATTCGTAGTAATCCTCCTGTTGTGAGTCCCCAGGTTAAGAGGGGAGCTTGGTCAGTGGCCGGGCAACATGGAACCAAGCTGAAGATCAAGAAAACGGTTGGAGAGGCGGAAACAACGAGAAACCAGAAGACTACCGTGGAAACTTCCAACTCATTCTCGGTGCTACCTGACGAATGTGAGTGTTCTGCTGGGAATGCCACAACGAGCACCAAAGAAGCATTGGCAGACGTGAGTAAGACATCCCTAGAAACCCCAACGAAGACCATCGAGAACGTCTTGACGAATTCTACAAGTGGTGTAATGCTACCTGGCGAATGTGAGTCGACTACTCGGAGCATCACGACGGACGACGCCAAGGAGGGTAAAAACATTGTTGTTGTTGGGGATAGCCAGATTAGGTACATGGATAGGGCATTCTGTTTGAAGGATAGGAGTAGGAGGCAGAGAGTGTGTTTTCCTGGGGCTGGGATGAAGGATATTGTTAGCCGTCTGGATGACATCATGAGAGGTAATGGGAGCAATCCTATTATCTGTCTCAGTGCTGGAGGCAACGATGTTGGCAGACGTAGGAGTGAGGACCTGATTAGCAGGTATAGGTCAGCAATAGAGATAATTAGGAGGAAGGGTGGGAAACCTGTCATATGTGGCATTTTGCCAAGGAGAGGAGTTGGAAATGAATGGTTGTCCAGAGCAATTGGTGTCAATTGCTGGCTGGACAAGTACTGTAAGGAAAATGCGGTAACATTCATTGACAACTGGGACCTTTTCTATGGCAGAAATGACATGTATGCCAGGGATGGGGTTCACTTATCTAGGTGTGGGGTGGGAGCACTGGCCAACGCAGTGGAGGGAGCTGTTAGGTCTTTAAACTAGGAATAGTTAGTGGTATGGGTTTTGGCAGGAAAACTGTGAAGTCGCAGGGTAGTAACATGAGTACTAGGAGAACTAGTAATAGGCAAAATGAGGTGGATATTGGAAAGCCAGTGGCACTAATTGACAAGGACAGTAATAAGTTTAGTGGAATAACAGAAAGGAGCAGGAAGGGTAAAGAGAGTGGAGGGTCCTTAAGTATATATTACACAAATAGTCGCAGTGCTAGGAATAAGATGGACGAGTTGAGACTAGTTGCTAGTGCAGGTAACATAGATGTATTTGCCATTACTGAGACGTGGTTTAACTCAAAAAGTCGGGACATGCCTGCAGAATGTCACATTCAGGGTTTTAAATTGTTCCAAGTAGATAGAAGTATCGGGAAGGGGGGTGGGGTGGCATTGTATGTCCGAGATCGCTTGAACTGTTGCATAAAAACGGGTATTAAGTCTGAAGTAACACATACAGAGTCTGTTTGGATAGAATTTTCAGAGGGGCATGAAAAATTAATTTTAGGTGTGATATACCGTCCCCCAAATTTAGATAGGGACCAAGGGAGACTACTATGGGAGGAAATTGTTAGGGCCACAAGGCACGATAATGTAGTAATTCTAGGAGACTTTAACTTTAGTCATATTGATTGGAATTTCTTGACTGGGAATTTAGAATCATACGATTTCTTAGAAGTAGTTCAGGATTGTTTTTTGAAGCAGTTTGTGACAGAACCTACAAGGGGAAATAACCTGCTTGACTTAGTTCTGGCAAACAATGAATCCCTTGTTAATAATTTAGAAGTTTCAGAGGAACTGGGTGCTAGCGACCACAAATCAATTACATTTAGAATTGAATGGAAGTATGATAGTAGGGATAACTCAGTAACAGTCCCAGATTTTCGCTTAGCAGATTACGATGGGCTTAGAGAACACTTATCATCTGTTGACTGGGGTAACGAAGAGAGCTATCAATATGACAGTTTTCTGAACACAATACATGCTGCTCAAAGAACGTTTATCCCTTATAAGGAAATTAGATCAAATAGAAATGACCCAAAATGGATGAATAATAGGCTGAAATATCTACTAGGGCATAAGAAAGGAATTTATAGGCGTATCAAAAGAGGCGAGGGTCATCTTATGAATCAGTATATTGACATTAAGAGGGACATTAAAAAGGGGATAAGAAAAGCTAAAAGGGACTATGAAATTAAAGTTGCTAGGGATTCTAAAACTAACCCAAAAAGTTTTTTCCAGGTATATAGAACAAAAGTCAGAGATAAGATAGGTCCCCTTAAAAATAACTATGGGCATCTTACTGACAAAGAGAATGAAATGTGCTCGATTTTAAATAATTATTTTCTCTCGGTTTTTACACAGGAAGACACTAATAATATTCCGGTAATTAATTTTTATAGTGGATCAGAAGAAGATAAATTATGTAACATCACAGTCACTAGTGAAATGGTTGTGAAGCAGATAGACCGACTGAAGCAAAATAAGTCACCGGGTCCTGATGAGGTTTTTTCAAGGGTTCTTAAGGAATGCAAATTGGAAGTCTGTGAACCATTAACTAATATTTTTAATTTATCTCTTCAAACAGGTTCAGTGTCTGATATGTGGAAGATGGCTAATGTAATTCCTATTTTTAAAACAGGGGACAAATCGTTACCGTCAAATTACCGCCCAATAAGCCTGACCTCAATTGTAGGCAAATTACTAGAGTCAATTATAGCTGAGATTATAAGAAGCCATCTCGATAAGCATAGCTTGATTAAAGACACTCAGCATGGATTCACAAGAGGCCGGTCCTGTCTAACTAATTTATTAACTTTCTTCAGTAAAGCTTTTGAGGCTGTTGACCACGATAAAGAATTTGATATTATTTACTTAGATTTTAGTAAGGCATTTGATAGAGTTCCTCACCAAAGACTGTTGAAGAAAGTAGCAGCTCATGGCATTGGGGGAAGGGTGCTCTCGTGGATCGAATCATGGCTCACAGACAGGAAGCAAAGAGTGTCCATAAATGGGGTTAAATCCGAGTGGGGATCAGTAACAAGTGGCGTTCCACAGGGATCAGTCTTGGGCCCGTTGTTGTTTATAATATATATCAATGATCTTGATGAAGGAATTACTAGTGATATGAGCAAATTCGCCGATGACACGAAGATAGGTAGGATAATTGACTCAAACGTAGATGTTAGGGAACTTCAGGAGGATTTAGACAAACTCTACTCTTGGTCAGAAAAGTGGCAGATGCAGTTCAATGTAGATAAATGCAAGGTTCTGAAGCTCGGGAGTGTCCATAACCCTAGCACTTATAAGTTAAATAATGTAGAACTTAACCATACAGATTGCGAAAAGGACTTGGGGATTATGGTAAGCAGCAACCTTAAATCAAGACAGCAATGCCTAAGCGTACGTAATAAGGCAAATAGATTACTGGGATTTATATCAAGAAGTGTAAGCAACAGAAGTCCAGAGGTCATACTGCAGCTTTATACATCATTAGTAAGGCCTCACCTAGATTATGCAGCTCAGTTCTGGTCTCCATATTACAGAATGGACATAAATTCGTTGGAAAACATTCAGCGTAGGATGACTAAATTAATACATAGCATTAGAAATCTTCCTTATGAAGAAAGATTGAAGACTCTTAAGTTACATTCACTTGTTAGACGAAGAATGAGGGGAGACCTGATCGAAGTGTATAAGTGGAAGATAGGTATTAATAAAGGGGATATTAACAAGGTCTTGAGGATATCTCTCCAAGAGAGAACCCGCAGTAATGGATTTAAATTAGATAAGTTTAGATTTAGAAAGGACATAGGAAAGTATTGGTTTGGAAATAGGGTAGTTGATGAGTGGAACAGTCTACCTAGTTGGGTTATTGAGGCTAGGACTTTGGGTAGTTTCAAATTTAGGTTGGATAAGTACATGAGTGGGAGGGGTTGGATTTGAGTGGGACTTGCACATCAGAGCTTATTTCTTGGGTAGCATTGAAAATTGGGTTGGTCAAATGTTTGTTAGTGGGATGAATTGTAAAGGACCTGCCTAGTATGGGCCAACAGGCCTGCAGTGTTCCTCCTTTCTTATGTTCTTATGTTCTTATGTTCTTATGTTCTTATAAGTACATGAGTGAGAGGAGTTGGATTTGAGTGGGACTTGCACATATGTTTCTTTCATTATTGTTGGTCAAATGTTTGTTAGTGGGATGAATTGTAAAGGACCTGCCTAGTATGGGCCAACAGGCCTGCTGCAGTGTTCCTCCTTTCTTATGTTCTTATGTTAATCGGATCATTTGCAGCTTTGTTTCCAAACTGAATGAAATGGGTTTTATCAGTATTCAGGGTAAGTTTATTAGTCATCATCCAGGCAGATATTTTCTGCAATTCAGCATTGACTGTGTTTGCTAGTATGACCGTTGTGTACGAATGGTATATAATACCGACAAGATGAGGGACTAGGTTGAGGGACTGATTACCTCATCTTCTGTACATAGTTCTACTGTCTTCAAGTTATGTCCTAGAATTTGTATTGATAAAGCCACTGGATGGCGAAACGTCTACAATAAAGATACCCAGATGTTGCACAAGTGTCTTACTCTCATCTTGTCGGTATTATATACCATTCGTACACAACTTGTCAGACACTGCAACATCATGGAATCTTAATTCTGAGGACATGTACATAACCTTCACGTCTACGACAACTACCACTACAACTAACCCATCTCTTTGGGAAGGACCTACTTCCACTGGGGAATCCCTCCTACCAGTGAATTTGCCCTCGTCTGCTTCACCTGACGTTACTATATAAGCGCCAGGATTCTTTCTTCTGCTTCAGAATCTCCACGACTATGGTGCTGTTTGCACCTACTCCTAGGTTGAGGGACTGATTACCTCATCTTCTGTACATAGTTCTACTGTCTTCAAGTTATGTCCTAGAATTTGTATTGATAAAGCCACTGGATGGCGAAGCGTCTACAATAAAGATACCCAGATGTTGCACAAGTGTCTTACTCTTAGTATGACCGTGTTTGGGTGGGAAAAGACATATGTCATCTGCAAATAATATGGGTTTGAGTAGCTGTGATGCATTCGGTAGATCATTGATGTAGATGAGAAAGAGGACGCTTCCTTGTGGGACTCCTACTGTGATTGGTTGTTAGGTAAGACACAAATGCAACAGTTAGGTATCTTTATTTCGAAACGTTTCGCCTACACAGTAGGCTTCTAAAGTCGAGTACAGAAAAGTTGATAGAAGCAGAAGATACTTGAAGACGATGTAATCAGTCCATCACCCTTAAAGTTTTGAGGTGGTCAGTCCCTCAGTCTGGAGAAGAGCATTGTTCCATAGTGACTGTGATGTTACATAATTTATCTTCTTCTGATCCACTATAAAAATTAATTACCGGAATATTATTAGTGTCTTCCTGTGTAAAAACCGAGAGAAAATAATTATTTAAAATCGAGCACATTTCATTCTCATTGTCAGTAAGATGCCCATAGTTATTTTTAAGGGGACCTATCTTATCTCTGACTTTTGTTCTATATACCTGGAAAAAACTTTTTGGGTTAGTTTTAGAATCCCTAGCAACTTTAATTTCATAGTCCCTTTTAGCTTTTCTTATCCCCTTTTTAATGTCCCTCTTAATGTCAATATACTGATTCATAAGATGACCCTCGCCTCTTTTGATACGCCTATAAATTCCTTTCTTATGCCCTAGTAGATATTTCAGCCTATTATTCATCCATTTTGGGTCATTTCTATTTGATCTAATTTCCTTATAAGGGATAAACGTTCTTTGAGCAGCATGTATTGTGTTCAGAAAACTGTCATATTGATAGCTCTCTTCGTTACCCCAGTCAACAGATGATAAGTGTTCTCTAAGCCCATCGTAATCTGCTAAGCGAAAATCTGGGACTGTTACTGAGTTATCCCTACTATCATACTTCCATTCAATTCTAAATGTAATTGATTTGTGGTCGCTAGCACCCAGTTCCTCTGAAACTTCTAAATTATTAACAAGGGATTCATTGTTTGCCAGAACTAAGTCAAGCAGGTTATTTCCCCTTGTAGGTTCTGTCACAAACTGCTTCAAAAAACAATCCTGAACTACTTCTAAGAAATCGTATGATTCTAAATTCCCAGTCAAGAAATTCCAATCAATATGACTAAAGTTAAAGTCTCCTAGAATTACTACATTATCGTGCCTTGTGGCCCTAACAATTTCCTCCCATAGTAGTCTCCCTTGGTCCCTATCTAAATTTGGGGGATGGTATATCACACCTAAAATTAATTTTTCATGCCCCTCTGAAAATTCTATCCAAACAGACTCTGTATGTGTTACTTCAGACTTAATACCCGTTTTTATGCAACAGTTCAAGCGATCTCGGACATACAATGCCACCCCACCCCCCTTCCCGATACTTCTATCTACTTGGAACAATTTAAAACCCTGAATGTGACATTCTGCAGGCATGTCCCGACTTTTTGAATTAAACCACGTCTCAGTAATGGCAAATACATCTATGTTACCTGCACTAGCAACTAGTCTCAACTCGTCCATCTTATTCCTAGCACTGCGACTATTTGTGTAATAAATATTTAATGACCCTCCTCTCTCTTTACCCTTCCTGCTCATTTCTGTTATTCCACTAAACCTATTACTGTCCTTGTCAATTAGTGCCACTGGCTTTCCAATATCCACCTCATTTTGCCTATTACTAGTTCTCCTAGTACTCATGTTACTACCCTGCGACTTCACAGTTTTCCCGCCGGCTATTAGCATAATAAACATTGAAAGAATCTCCTTTCTCTTAACCCTTCCTGCTCATTTCTGTTTTTCTACTAAACCTATTACTGTCCTTATCACCCAATGTCACTGGCTTTTCAATATCTACCTCGTTCTGCTTATTACTAGTTCCCCTAGAACTCATAATATTACTACACTAGGACTTCACTGTTTTCCTGCCAAAACCCATACCACTAACTATTCCTAGTTTAAAGTCCTAACAGCTCCCTCCACTGCAGTTGCCAGTGCTCCCACCCCAGACCTAGATAAGTGAACCCCATCCCTGGCATACATGTCATTTCTGCCATAGAAGAGGTCCCAGTTGTCAATGAATGTTACCGCATTTTCCTTACAGTATTTGTCCAGCCAGCAATTGACACCAATTGCTCTGGACAACCATTCATTTCCAACTCCTCTCCTTGGCAAAATGGCACATATTACAGGTTTCCCACCCTTCCTCCTAATTATCTCTATTGCTGTCCTATACCTGCTAATCAGGTCCTCACTCCTACGTCTGCCAACATCGTTGCCTCCAGCACTGAGACATAATAGGATTGCTCCCATTACCTCTCATGATGTCATCCAGACGGCTAACAATATCCTTCATCCCAGCCCCAGGACAACACACTCTCTGCCTCCTACTCCTATCCTTCAACCAGAATGCCCTATCCATGTACCTAACCTGGCTATCCCCAACAACAACAATGTTTTTACCTTCCTTGGCGTCGTCCGTCGTGATGCTCCGAGTAGTCGACTCTCATTCGCCAGGTAGCATTACACCACTTGTAGAATTCGTCAAGATGTTCTCGATGGTCTTCGTTGGGGTTTCTAGGGATGTCTTACTCACGTCTGCCAATGCTTCTTTGGTGCTCGTTATGGCATTCCCAGTAGAACACTCACATTCGTCAGGTAGCACCGAGAATGAGTTGGAAGTTTCCAAGGTAGTCTTCTGGGTTCTCGTTGTTTCTGCCTCTCCAACCGTTTTCTTGATCTTCAGCTTGGTTCCATGTTGCCCGGCCACTGACCAAGCTCCCCTCTTAACCTGGGGACTCACAACAGAAGGATTACTACGAATCCTCTTGTTCTCCTCCGTTAATCGCCGTATCTCCATCTTAGCAACTCTGAGCTCTTCTCTCAGCTGCTGGTAAAGTTGCTTAAGAGAGGACATCCTGGTACAGATTCACAGAGAGCACACAAACAGGTCTTCACAGAGATAAGTAAACGTCACAACTGAGCTAAGTACACGTCACCACAGTAGCTCCTGATTGGGTTGGCTTTTGCACAGTGTTGACATGTACTTAGCTCTGTGAAGACCTGTTTGTGCGCTCTCTACGAATTGAAGCAAGATGCCCTCCATCGAGCAACTTTACCAACAGCTTAAGGAAGAATTGAAGTTGGCGAAGATGGAGATTCGGCAACTGACCGAGGAAAACAAGAAGATTCGTAGTAGTCCTCCTGTTTTGAGTCCTCAGGTCAAGAAGGGAAACTGGTCAGTGGCTGGACAGCAGGGAACGAAGTTGACGATCAAGAAGACGAATGGAAAGGTAGAAACGATGAAGAAGAAAGAGACTGCCGTGGAAACTGTTGTGGAAACGTCTAATACTTTCTCAGTGCTACCCGACGAATGTGAGTCGACTACTGGGAACATCACGACGAACGACACCAAGGAAGGTAAGAATATTGTTGTTGTTGGGGATAGCCAAGTTAGGTATATGGATAGGGCGTTCTGCTTGAAGGACAGGAGTAGGAGACAGAGAGTTTGCTTTCCTGGGGCTGGGATGGAGGATATTGTTAGCCGTCTGGATGACATCATGAGAGGTAATGGGAGCAATCCTATTATCTGTCTCAGTGCTGGAGGCAACGATGTTGGCAGACGTAGGAGTGAAGACCTGATTAGCAGGTATAGGTCAGCAATAGAAATAATTAGGAGTAAGGGTGGGAACCCTGTCATATGTAGTATTTTGCCAAGGAGAGGAGTTGGAAATGAATGGTTGTCCAGGGCAATTGGTGTCAATTGCTGGCTGGACAAATACTGTAAGGAAAATGCGGTAACATTCATTGACAACTGGGACCTCTTCTATGGCAGAAATGACATGTATGCCTGGGATGGTGTTCACTTATCTAGGTCTGGAGTGGTAGCACTGGCAACTGCAGTGGAGGGAGCAGTTAGGACTTTAAACTAGGAATAGTTAGTGGTATGGGTTTTGGCAGGAAAACAGTGAAGTCCCAGTGTAGTAATATTACGAGTTCTAGGGGAACTAGTAATAAGCAGAACGAGGTAGATATTGAAAAGCCAGGGACTTTGGGTGATAAGGACAGTAATAGGTTTAGTAGAAAAACAGAAATGAGCAGGAAGGGTAAAGAGAAAGGAGTCTTTCAATGTTTATTATGCTAATTGCCGTAGTGCTAGGAATAAGATGGACGAGTTGAGATTAGTTGCTAGTGCAGGTAACATTGATGTATTTGCCTTAACTGAGACGTGGTTTAATTAAAAAAGTCGGGACCTGCCTGTGGAATGTCATATTCAGGGTTTTAAATTTTTCCAAGTAGATAGAAGTATCGGGAAGGGGGGTGGGGTGGCATTGTATGTCCGAGATCGCTTGAACTGTTGCATAAAAACGGGTATTAAGTCTGAAGTAACGCATACAGAGTTTGTTTGGATAGAATTCTCAGAGGGGCATGAAAAACTGATTTTAGGAGTGATATACCGTCCCCCAAACTTAGATAGGGACCAAGGGAGACTACTATTGGAGGAAATTGTTAAGGCCACAAGGCACGATAATGTAGTAATTCTAGGAGACTTTAACTTTAGTCATATTGATTGGAATTTCTTGACTGGGAATTTAGAATCATACGACTTCTTAGCAGTAGTTCAGGATTGTTTTTTGAAGCAGTTTGTGACAGAACCTTCAAGGGGAAATAACCTGCTTGACTTAGTTATGGCAAACAATGAATCCCTTGTTAATAATTTAGAAATTTCAGAGGAACTTGGTGCTAGCGACCACAAATCAATTACATTTAGCATTGAATGGAAGTACGATAGTAGCGATAACTCAGTAACAGTCCCAGATTTTCGCTTAGCAGATTACGATGGGCTTAGAGAACACTTATCATCTGTTGACTGGGGTAACGAAGTGAGCTATCAATATGACAGTTTTCTGAACACTATACATGCTGCTCAAAGAACGTTTATCCCATATAAAGAAATTAGATCAAATAGAAATGACCCAAAATGGATGAATAATAGGCTCAAATATCTACTAGGGCATAAGAAAGGAATTTATAGGCGTATCAAAAGAGGTGAGGGTCATCTTATGAATCAGTATAATGACATTAAGAGGGACATTAAAAAGGGGATAAGAAAAGCTAAAAGGGACTATGAAATTAAAGTTGCTAGGGATTCTAAAACTAACCCAAAAAGTTTTTTCCAGGTCTATAGAACAAAAGTTAGAGATAAGATAGGTCCCCTTAAAAATAACTATGGACACCTTACTGACAAAGAGAATGAAATGTGCTCGATTTTTAATAATTATTTTCTCTCAGTTTTTACACAGGAAGACACTAACAATATTCCAGTAATTAATTTTTATAGTGGGCTAGAAGAAGATAAATTATGTAACATCACAGTCACTAGTGAAATGGTTGTGAAGCAGATAGACAGACTGAAGCAAAATAAGTCGCCGGGTCCTGATGAGGTTTTTTCAAGGGTTCTTAAGGAATGCAAAATGGAAGTCTGTGAACCATTAACTAATATTTTTAATTTATCTCTTCAAACAGGTGTAGTGTCTGATATGTGGAAGATGGCTAATGTAATTCCTATTTTTAAAACAGGGGACAAGTCGTTACCATCAAATTACCGCCCAATAAGCCTGACCTCAATTGTAGGCAAATTACTAGTCAATTATAGCTGAGATTATAAGAAACCATCTCGATAAGCATAGCTTGATTAATGATACTCAGCATGGATTCACAAGAGGCTGGTCTTGTCTAACTAATTTATTAACTTTCTTCAGTAAAGCTTTTGAGGCTGTTGACCACGATAAAGAATTTGATATTATTTACTTTTGATAGAGTTCCGCACCATAGAGTGTTAAAGAAAGTGGCAGCTCATGGCATTGGGGGAAGGGTGCTCTCGTGGATCAAATCATGGCTCACTGACAGGAAGCAGAGAGTGTCCATAAATGGGGTTAAATCCGAGTGGGGATCTGTAACAAGTGGCGTTCCACAGGGATCAGTCTTGGGCCCGTTGTTGTTTATAATATATATCAATGATCTTGATGAGGGAATTACTAGTGATATGAGCAAATTCGCCGATGACACAAAGATAGGTAGGATAATTGATTCAAACGTAGATGTTATGGAACTTCAGGAGGATTTAAACAAACTCTATTCTTGGTCAGAAAAGTGGCAGATGCAGTTCAATGTAGATAAATGCAAGGTTCTGAAGCTTGGGAGTGCCCATAACCCTAGTACTTATAAGTTAAATGATGTAGAACTTAGCCATACAGATTGCGAAAAGGACTTGGGGGTTATGGTGAGCAGCAACCTTAAACCAAGACAGCAATGCCTAAGCGTACGTAATAAGGCAAATAGATTACTGGGATTTATATCAAGAAGTGTTAGCAACAGAAGTCCAGAGGTCATACTGCAGCTTTATACATCATTAGTAAGGCCTCACCTAGATTATGCAGCTCAGTTCTGGTCTCCTTATTACAGAATGGACATAAATTCGTTAGAAAACATTCAGCGTAGGATGACTAAATTAATACATAGCATTAGAAATCTTCCTTATGAAGAAAGATTGAAGACTCTTAAGTTACATTCACTTGTTAGACGAAGAATGAGGGGAGACTTGATCGAAGTGTATAAGTGGAAGATAGGTATTAATAAAGGGGATATTAATAAGGTCTTGAGGATGTCTCTCCAAGAGAGAACCCGCAGTAATGGATTTAAATTAGATAAGTTTAGATTTAGAAAGGACATAGGAAAGTATTGGTTTGGAAATAGGGTAGTTGATGAGTGGAACAGTCTACCTAGTTGGGTTATTGAGGCTAGGACTTTGGGTAGTTTCAAATTTAGGTTGGATAAGTACATGAGTGGGAGGGGTTGGATTTGAGTGGGACTTTCACATCAGAACTTATTTCTTGGGTGGCATTGAAAATTGGGTTGGGCAAATGTTTTGTTAGTGGGATGAATTGTAAGGACCTGCCTAGTATGGGCCAACAGGCCTCCTGCATTGTTCCTCATTTCTTATGTTAGTATGTTCTTATGTTCTTATCTGTTTAGTTTTTTGGGGGGCAATGTTTGTTATAGAGGCTTTGGGCTTTTTTTTTTTTTTAGATAATTATTTATACATTCATTCATATCTGTATATGTTTCGAGCTCATTTTGCCAATCGATGTTATTCATAGCTGCTATAAAGTTGTTAACTGCTGTCTCGTTATGTAGTCTGAAGGTTACTTTAGTGATGTCTTGTGGCAGTTTGTCCAGATTAGTTATGAGAAAGGTTGGGTAGTGGTCTGTAGTGTTGTCTGTGATTATGCCTGATTTTAAAGGGGATATTGTGTTTGTCCAGATGTGGTCTATTAAGGAGATGCTTGTCTCGGTGATTCTTGTAGGTTTAGATATTGTGTAAGAATGGTATATACCGACAAGATGAAATTAAGACACATGTGCAACATCTGGGCATCTTTACTGTAGACGTTTCGCCATCCAGTGGCTTTATCAATACAAATTCTAGGACGAAGAGCACCATAGTCGTGGAGATTCCACGACTATGGTGCTCTTCGCACCTACTCCTAGTTGAGGGACTGATTACCTCATCTTCTGTACATAGTTCTACTGTCTTCAAGTTATGTCCTAGAATTTGTATTGATAAAGCCACTGGATGGCGAAACGTCTACAATAAAGATACCCAGATGTTGCACATGTGTCTTAATTTCAGGTTTAGATATTGCTGGTAGCAACAGGCAGTTACTCATTGTGTTTGTGAATTCGGTTACTTGTGGGTCCTGGTCGTGTAGTATGTTTATGTTGAAATCTCCAGTTAGTAGTAGGTGGTCTTTATTCATGTGTGCATCTGTAATCATGTTTCCCAGTTTTTCACTAAAGTGGTAAATGTTTGACTGTGGTACTCTGTAGATGTTTATAACTGTGAGGGGTTTTTGCAGGTCTTAACGGCAGCTATTAACGTCAGTTTCTTAACGTTTCCCGTCACCTTACAAACATTATCTAATTTAACTTTAAGTTAGGTTAAATTCCCTAAGTTAGGTACAAAGTCTATGGAAACATAAATTGAACTAATGAGAACGTTAAAAAGATAACGGGATAACGCGTCTAGCAACGCTGTGAATGGGTACTCTGAGAGAACGTTCACTTCTGTACTCAGACATTAACAGTCAGACATTAACAGTCAGACATTAACAATGAGACATTAATAACGAGGCAATAATGAGACATTAACAATGAGACATTAACAATGAGACATTAACAGTGAGACATTAACAGTGAGACATTAACAGTGAGACATTAACAGTGAGACATTAACAGTGAGACATTAACAGTGAGTCATTAACAGTGAGACATTAACAGTGAGACATTAACAGTGAGACATTAACAGTGAGACATTAACAGTGAGTCATTAACAGTGAGACATTAACAGTGAGACATTAACAGTGAGACATTAACAGTGAGACATTAACAGTGAGACATTAACAGTGAGACATTAACAGTGAGTCATTAACAGTGAGTCATTAACAGTGAGTCATTAACAGTGGGACAGTAACAGTGGGACAGTAACAGTGGGACAGTAACAGTGGGACAGTAACAGTGGGACAGTAACAGTGGGACAGTAACAGTGGGACAGTAACAGTGAGACATTAACAATGAGACATTACCAATGAGACATTACCAATGAGACATTACCAATGAGACATTAACAATGAGGTATCAATAACAAGACATCAACAATGAGACATCAACACTTAGACATCAACAATGAGGAAACAATGAGACATCAAGACATCTGTAATGAGACAGACAGCAATGAGTCATCAAGACATCAACAATGGAAGTGATAATGTCAGAGGATCTCACCTTCAAAGATCACAACAATGTGTCTACCACATCTGCTAGAAAAATGACAGGATGGATAATGAAAACCTTCAAAACTAGAGATGCCAAGCCCACGATTCTCTTCAAATCGCTTGTTCTCTCTAGGCTGGAATACTGCTGTACACTAACTGCCCCCTTCAAGGCAGGCGAAATTGCTGACCTGGAGAATATACAGAGAACTTAGACGGCACACACAAGTACGATAAGGCACCTACATTACTGGGAACGGTTGAAGTCCCTTGATTCGTATTCCCTGGAACACAGGCGAGAAAGATACATGATAATATACACTTGGAAAATCCTAGAGGGATTAGCACCAAACGAAAATCACTCCTTAAGCAAAAGACTCGGCAGGAGATGCAACATTCCCCCAATGAAAAGCAGGGGCCGCCACAAGTACGTTAAGAGACAACACAATAAGTGTCTGGGGCCCAAAACTGTTCAACTGCCTCCCAGCATATATAAGGGGAATTACCAATAGATCCCTGGCTGTCTTCAAGAAAGCGCTGGACAGGCACCTGAAGTCAGTACCCGATCAGCTGAGCTGTGGTTCTTACGTCGGATTACATGCGGCCAGCAGCAACAGCCTGGTTGATCAGGCCCTGATCCACCACGAGGCCGGGGGTGTTGACCTCCGAAACCCTCTCCAGGTATAGTCCAGGTGTGAGACATGAAATGTTCTCCACGGGTCGAGGGAACACCTGGACAGCCATGATGGAGGAACAACTTGAACAAGGTGTATTAATGTTGGTAGAATTACCCACAATACTATGTTAGGTAAAAGAACACAAGTGCAACTAGTGTGACATTTTATTGTGGCAACGTTTCGCTCTCCAGGAGCTTTGTCAAGCTTGATGAAGCTCTTGGAGAGCGAAACGTTGCCACAATAAACAGTTGTTACTAGAACAACATGAACAATTGTTACTAGAACAACAACATGAACAGTTGTTACTACAATAACAACATGAACAGTTGTTACTACAACAATAACATAAACCACCACTACCATCAGTACCACTACCACCACCACTACCATCAGTACCACTACCACCACCACTACCATCAGTACCACTACCACCACCACTACCATCAGTACCACTACCACCACCACTACCATCACCACTACCATCAGTACCACTACCACCACCACTACCATCAGTACCACTACCATCACCACTACCATCAGTACCACTACCACCACCACTACCATCAGTACCACTACCACCACCACTACCATCAGTACCACTACCACCACCACTACCATCAGTACCACTACCACCACCACTACCATCACCACTACCATCAGTACCACTACCACCACCACTACCATCAGTACCACTACCACCACCACTACCATCAGTACCACTACCACCACCACTACCATCAGTACCACTACCACCACCACTACCATCAGTACCACTACCACCACCACTACCATCAGTACCACTACCACCACCACTACCATCAGTACCACTACCACCACCACTACCATCAGTACCACTACCACCACCACTACCATCAGTACCACTACCACCACCACTACCATCAGTACCACTACCACCACCACTACCATCAGTACCACTACCACCACCACTACCATCAGTACCACTACCACCACCACTACCATCAGTACCACTACCACCACCACTACCATCAGTACCACTACCACCACCACTACCATCAGTACCACTACCACCACCACTACCACCACCACTACCATCAGTACCACTACCACCACCACTACCATCAGTACCACTACCACCACCACTACCACCACCACTACCATCAGTACCACTACCACCACCACTACCATCAGTACCACTACCACCACCACTACCATCAGTACCACTACCACCACCACTACCATCAGTACCACTACCACCACCACTACCATCAGTACCACTACCACCACCACTACCATCAGTACCACTACCACCACCACTACCATCAGTACCACTACCACCACCACTACCATCAGTACCACTACCACCACCACTACCATCAGTACCACTACCACCACCACTACCATCAGTACCACTACCACCACCACTACCATCAGTACCACTACCACCACCACTACCATCAGTACCACTACCACCACCACTACCATCAGTACCACTACCACCACCACTACCACCACCACTACCATCAGTACCACTACCACCACCACTACCATCAGTACCACTACCACCACCACTACCATCAGTACCACTACCACCACCACTACCATCAGTACCACTACCACCACCACTACCATCAGTACCACTACCACCACCACTACCATCAGTACCACTACCACCACCACTACCATCAGTACCACTACCACCACCACTACCACCACCACTACCATCAGTACCACTACCACCACCACTACCATCAGTACCACTACCACCACCACTACCATCAGTACCACTACCACCACCACTACCATCAGTACCACTACCACCACCACTACCATCAGTACCACTACCACCACCACTACCATCAGTACCACTACCACCACCACTACCATCAGTACCACTACCACCACCACTACCATCAGTACCACTACCACCACCACTACCATCAGTACCACTACCACCACCACTACCACCACCACCACTACCATCAGTACCACTACCACCACCACTACCATCAGTACCACTACCACCACCACTACCATCAGTACCACTACCACCACCACTACCACCACCACTACCATCAGTACCACTACCACCACCACTACCATCAGTACCACTACCACCACCACTACCATCAGTACCACTACCACCACCACTACCATCAGTACCACTACCACCACCACTACCATCAGTACCACTACCACCACCACTACCATCAGTACCACTACCACCACCACTACCATCAGTACCACTACCACCACCACTACCATCAGTACCACTACCACCACCACTACCACCACCACCACTACCATCAGTACCACTACCACCACCACTACCATCAGTACCACTACCACCACCACTACCATCAGTACCACTACCACCACCACTACCATCAGTACCACTACCACCACCACTACCATCAGTACTACCACCACCACTACCACTACCACCACTACCATCAGTACTACTACCACCACCACTACCATCAGTACTACCACCACCACCATTACTACTACCATCAGTACTACCACCACCACTACCACCACCACTACCACTAACACCAGCACCCCACCACCACTACCATCAGTACTACTACCACCACCACTACCATCAGTACTACCACCACCACTACCATCAGTACTACCACCACCACCACTACCATCAGTACCACTACCACCACCACTACCACCACCACCACTACTATCAGTACCACTACCACCACCACTACCATCAGTACCACTACCACCACCACTACCATCAGTACCACTACCACCACCACTACCATCAGTACCACCACCACTACCACCACCACTACCATCAGTACCACTACCACCACCACTACCATCAGTACCACTACCACCACCACTACCATCAGTACCACCACCACTACCATCAGTACCACTACCACCACCACTACCATCAGTACCACCACCACTACCATCAGTACCACTACCACCACCACTACCATCAGTACCACCACCACTACCATCAGTACCACTACCACCACCACCACCACTACCATCAGTACCACCACCACTACCATCAGTACCACTACCATTACCATCATTACCACTACCACTACCATCATTACCACCACCACTACCATCATTACCACTACCACTACCATCATTACCACCACCACTACCATCAGTACCACTACCATCACTACCACCATCAGTACCACTACCATCACCATCAGTACCACTAAAACTGCCTTCATTACCACTACCACTACCATCATTACCACTACCACCACCACTACCATCAGTACCATTACCACCACTACTACCATCAGTACCACTACTACCACTACCACCACCACTACCATCAGTACCACTACCACTACCATCATTACCACTACCACTACCATCAGTACCATTACCACCACTACTACCATCAGTACCACTACCATCAGTACCACCACCACTACCATCAGTACCACTGCCACTACCATCATTACCACTATCACTACCATCATTACCACTATCACTACCATCATTACCACTACCATCATTACCACTACCACTACCATCATTACCACTACCACTACCATCAGTACCACTACCATCACTACCACCATCAGTACCACTACCATCACCATCAGTACCACTACCACTACCATCATTACCACTACCACTACCATCATTACCACTACCATCATTACCACTACCACTACCATCATTACCACTACCATCATTACCACTACCACTACCATCATTACCACTACCATCAGTACCACTACCATCACTACCACCATCAGTACCACTACCATCACCATCATTACCACTACCACTACCATCAGTACCACTACCATCACCATCAGTACCACTACCACTATCATCAGTACCACTACCACTACCATCATTACCACCACTACCATCAGTACCACTACCATCAGTACCATTACCACCACTACTACCATCAGTACCACTACTACCACTACCATCATTACCATCACCACTACCATCACTATCGAAGGGGTTCTTGAATGGAGATATCGTAGGTTGAAAGTAGACACACTTGTAGGATGGTAAATATATTGTCAGACTGAGATGAGAGATGGAGCCCGGTGCCAAGCCTGTTCACGTTCTGTAGGTCTGCCGCCGAGTGAGGACGGGACAGGGGGATCACTGCCCATGTGTATCCCTATGACGTCACACCAAGCCAAAGGCCTACGAGGGATCTCGTGTCTAAAGCACAGGGATGATACTAATATGCTATGCTATATAATACTGGGAATACAGGGATCAGCAACTATGCTGACAGCTCGGTCATGTTACGTATGTCGTCCCGACATACACTACTATACTATAGGCTGAACAGGCAGGCGGATCTGGGCTGATTCTATACAATAACAAATTCATATATAACTTAGAACTAATGGATGGTACAACATGATTTTGACATAATGGGTGTTAACGTAATCATTACAAACTATAAGAACAAATCATTATACAATATGGATGGAATTGATCGATCGATCTGTATTCATGCACTCTACGGATTCTGAGGAAGAATAATTATATACAAAGAAGTGTTTAACAGAAAGGCAGATTCGGTGCACTCAAATCTAGACTGTTAATTCTCAGAATACGGAGGGAACGTGAACACGAAAATTTCTGACAAACTGATCAGCTAATAATAAAACACACAGTTGACAAATTCATTCATCTCGGACATCTAATTATGCAGGCTGTTTACACTTAAACCCAATTCTGCGAGGGTGAGGTTTACGTATGCAGAATGGTTATCATCTCTGGGAGGATTGAATTCCTCTGCAATGGCTAACACATGCCTTGACTGAGAGATCTGAACGAGTATCTACAAAAGATACAACTACAATCACTAGTGACTGTGGAATTACTAACTCGTCTGCTAGGAGTACTCAACTCGACTATTCGATACAGTAATTCTTGGCTCATTACAAAGTCACTAATGGGTACTGGTGGCTTCACAGTAAGAATAAGCTCTTCCTGGAGCAGGAATCGAATCACACCAGAACACAAGGGATCGGTTCTTTGGGAATTTCTGACAACCTCGACAGTAAATGGAGGATCTGCAGTAACTACACTAACCTGTCGCGATAAAGCATCTGCGACTACATTTGACTTGCCAGGTAAATTTTCAAAAGTGGGATTGAACTCTTGGATAGTCAAGGTCCATCTGGCTAACCTTCCAGTAGGCTGTTTGTTCTGGAATAAAGGTAACAGTTCTTCCTTACTGGAGGAAAGAACAAACTCGGTGGAGTGGATGACTCCCCCCGGTTGAAAAAATTAACGCTATAACACGCAATATGAGCAAGGGAGAACGAATCTACTATCTCAAACTGCAAACACAGGAGAAAAGAAATGAACACGGTGAACAATGCTGATATTCAATCTGAGTCGCACACAGTGATACGAGGTATCAGCTATAAAGAAACTACACTTACAAACGTTAACATGTGAAAGTTATTCGAGAAATAACTTCTTACAATGCACTGATTACTGTCAACTAGGATGGGATCACCATCTGGAACATTAGGAACAACAACAGACACTCTAGTGAGAACACTAGCTGTAACAGAGACGTCTTTCTGCAGACAGCATGTCACATCAACAAGAGATGGCATTACTAGTTGCAAGTAATCGTTTTCTGACAAGGCATCCCCTGTGGAGAAACTATTACTCGAACTAGCAGTCATTGCAGGGATAGGCTGTGCACTCAAGGCAGTCTGAGTGTCCTCGGACACTTGAGGCAACGGAACACTATCCTGCAAGTCTGAAGGTATAGGTGGAACACTAATGGGAGTGACAGAATTACTAGTGCCTGACCGCTCGGCTACGTTAATAAGTAATTCATGGATCTATAGGAACTTAATCTGAACTTCACATTTCGCAGCACTTTAACAAATCTCAAATACAAGCTGTGAGAACAAACACATTGCTCAAGGGCTAGGTATTGTCTTTCAGTCAGTAAGGGAATGTTGGTACTGTGGACTGATTCATATTGACTTTGACTGGAATGATACACTAAGTGAACGTTCAAAAGTGACTGGGACATCTTCTCAGTGAAAATACTGAAGGGCATAAGTCAAAAAAAAAACAGAGAGAATGACACAATAAGCTTAAATGGAAGAAAATGCTTAACTATTCTGCATAAGTAATTAAAAATTGACAAGTTACACAGTAAGCAAAGAACTCACACAAGAATAATATGCAACTTAACAAACACTGAAAATCAAGAGAACTTGTACTTTGCTCAAATCTAATATGCTCAACTTTTACTTTAAATTGAATAAATGGCACAGTGAGTTGTCTTTACTTTCAATGCAACAAGGAAAATACACAATAAAATAATAAAATGGACTCAATAAACTTGTGCAAAAATTAAAACAAACACACAATTCGCTGAAATAAAAATTAAAATGACAGACAGAATAAAATACTATGCACAGAACAGAGCATAAGAAACTGCACTGTAATAAACTGTATTGCACAACACTGCATAAAATTTTCTGCAAGAAAAACTTTAATAGCAACACAATATTTGCACAAGAATTATTGCAAAATGAGTCTATGTGCAATAATAAAAATTATAACACACAAGAAAAGAAATATATCAAGGAATGAACACTTTAACTCTTAACTGCACTTAAACAACAAGCAAAAGAACAATTTACTTTAGAAGGAGAATTTAAAAATTGCACTAAGAGTGAATTTGTTCAATAAAACATGAAAAAAAATAATAGGTGCAAAAAAATACATAACAAAACAGAGGGTTGAACACTTACAGTGATGCAGAACACATCAACATACACACAATACTAGAATTTTCTTGCAATGAAACGATGTGTGAAAAATTTTGTAAATATGAGCTCTTGCTGGGTCTTTTAAAAAATGGCACTATTGTCTGTGGAAATAAGACAAATTAGACACTGGTTAAATGGAAAGAATATGAACACAAGAATGTTCAACACACAGGGAACAAAACAAAAATTACACAAATGCTGGGAAGAAAAAATAACAGACAACACTGAGTTGTGATGCAGAATATGAGGTGAAAAATTTACTGAGTTAATACACTGGAATTCTGAAGTTTAAACACAAGTTCTATAATGCTCATATGTTGCACACACAACAAGGGAAACACTAAGTACTTACTTCAAGTGTATAAAAAGATACACAACACAACAGATATAAAATAATGCACGAAAATTAACACTGAATTAAGGAGATTAAAAGAAATTAATGCAATCAGTACATGATAAACACTGAGTCTGATCAAGAGTCACTGAATGTCACTAAGAGAAAAATTCACTGGGAACACAAAAGAAATGTCTCAACACTCGCAAATGTCTCTAAAAAAAAATATTATAGCTGTAACAACTTGAAGAATGAGACTGATGGATTGTTTATATCGTCTTGCTGCTGTCCTCTGCACAGATGATCGTAGAATTGCGCTTAAATCGGCGAGAGACAACACATAGGAGGCTTTTAAAGATGGCGCGACACACTCTAGCTCTTGACCCCCTATGTGGTCCTTAAAATATGGTGCTACAACCCTTAGCAGTGCACCAAAACACTGATGAGGTAGATGAGTTGTAATGGCCGACTTTAGTTGGGTTTGTGGGTAATGGCTGAGCAAGGCGTCTGAGACCGGCAATGGTGCGACACACGTGATCGTGAGTGGCTGGGCTTATGGGTTGAACGTCGTAAGCCTCACTGAGAAAACCCACACTGCCGCAAAGATAATTCTAAGCCGACTTGCTTAAAATAAACCCACGAAATACTACAACACCACAAGGATGACAAGGAGCACTCAGAATGCTTGGGACTTGAATCACAAGCGATGAAGACTAGTCACGTGGCTTGCCTGAGTACTGGGGTAAGACACCTGGGTTAGTTGCTAGCTGGCTTATCTTAACCCTTCACACAGAATAGCTTGATAACTTCACACGATGAGCACAGCAGGGGTGGAAGCTGGCTTGGCAGACAAAATAATTGGATGGAGTAGGCTAGGCTGGACTGGGCTCGGGTGTTCTGACTCCCCCACCACAGACTGGAAGCTGGCTTATTTTGCAAACTCGGGTCAACCCCTCGGGAGTAATGCAAAAAAGCAGGAAACACTAATACAAAGAGACTGACCAGTGAATAATGTAGAAGCTGGTAGAGTAGCTGGCTTGAGGTAGCTGGATGGGTGAATCTCGGTAGTCGGTAGGCCTACTGGTCACACGAAATGGCCGTCTTGCTGGTCGACAACTTTATCTCCAGAAATCGCTGTAATCGTCAGAATTACAGGCTCACCGCTGGCACCATTTATCGAAGGGGTTCTTGAATGGAGATATCGTAGGTTGAAAGTAGACACACTTGTAGGATGGTAAATATATTGTCAGACTGAGATGAGAGATGGAGCCCGGTGCCAAGCCTGTTCACGTTCTGTAGGTCTGCCGCCGAGTGAGGACGGGACAGGGGGATCACTGCCCATGTGTATCCCTATGACGTCACACCAAGCCAAAGGCCTACGAGGGATCTCGTGTCTAAAGCACAGGGATGATACTAATATGCTATGCTATATAATACTGGGAATACAGGGATCAGCAACTATGCTGACATCACTACCACCATCAGTACCACTACCATCACCATCAGTACCACTACCACTATCATCAGTACCACTACCACTACCATCATTACCACCACCACTACCATCAGTACCACTACCATCACTACCACCATCAGTACCACTACCATCATTACCACTACCACTACCATCATTACCACCACCACTACCATCAGTACCATTACCACCACTACTACCATCAGTTCCACTACCACCACCACTACCATCAGTTCCACTACCACCACCACTACCATCATTACCACTACCACTACCATCATTACCACTACCACTACCATCATTACCACCACCACTACCATCAGTACCATTACCACCACTACTACCATCAGTACCACTACCATCAGTACCATTACCACCACTACTACCATCAGTACCACTACTACCACTACCATCATTACCACCACCACTACCATCAGTACCACCACCACCACTACCATCAGTACCACTACCACCACCACTACCATCAGTACCACTAGTACCACCACTACCACCATCAACATTGAACGGTCGTGGGTTTATAAAAACCAGCGTTAAGGTTAGAAAGTGGATGATTTACCTGACCTCGTGTGTGTGTGTTTGTGTGTGTTTATGTGTGTGTGTGTGTGTGTGTTTGTGTGTGTGTGTGGGTAGTGATTTCCGTCATCGTGTCACTAAACTCCAGCCGGTGAGAGGCAGGATTTTACTCTCATAGAGTCCATGCTGGTTCACATTAAGACT
>NC_091348.1:4599127-4616627 GCF_038502225.1 Cherax quadricarinatus
CACACGTATATGTATATGGCAAGAATCACTCCCCTGACGGGGAGCAACTATACCATTCCGGTATACAGTATGAAGCTTCTGTGTGTAGACTAAGTGTAAGAGCCACCGCTGCTGGACCATCACTATTGCTATAAATAGCCTTAACCAGTCATTTTCTCGTATCGAAACTAATAATACTTACACAGCCATTTTTTTTTTTTTTTTGCATAATGTAGTTATAGTATTTAACGTTTTCTTCTTTTCTAATCATAGCATTTCTGTTTATTTTCTCGGTTAGAAAGGAATCATAGATCACCTTTCATGTTTGTTAACCTTCAAGGGGAGAAAGGTTCCCGTTTCTTAAGTTGCTACAAAAACATTTATTTACACATGCTAAACGAAGCAGTATGTAACTTCAGCAATACTTTATATCTAACAAGAATACAGAGAACTAGAAAATGAAAGGGAGGTGGAGAGAGAGGCGAGCACTGCTGAGCTGGAAGTAGGAAGCCATCGTCACAAAATAGAAATCAGACATGTGTAAGGTAGAGTGAGGGAGTGATAGGTAAGTCAACCACTAGTTCTTGGTCTTGCTTACCTTCTGAAGTAAAGCAGTCAGCTGTAGGTCCTCTGTAGAGCTTGATCCTGGGCTGACAGGTGGTGAGCAATAATCCTAGCCAAGCTGCAAACTCTGATACTCTTTTAAATTCAGGTGAAACTTTGGATCATTACACTCACTAGATTGAAATCCCCATCCTTATCAATCTTTATCTACACAACAAGAACCTTGCTTGTTCACTAACAATTCCTCTTTTAAATCACGTTAAAAGATCCAGGGAGAATAAGGTAGGGAATACGCAAGAGGCAGCACAGATACGGTCGCTGGAGGCAGGTGGAGCAGACTAACGGAGACTCTCACTGAGGTGGCAGTGGCCTGGGTGTGTACTGACAGAGAGCAGAGCGGCACAGCAGCAACGTATAACCTCCCTCGCTACACTCCAGACACTGAGTGAGCGGCAGTGAAGGTAGCTTTTACTGCTATGGTCAAGGTACTACAGGCGGAGCGAGGAGAGTCCCTGAGACGTGAGTGGCTGGCTGCTCTCCTTACACCACACTCAGTTGTGACCTCCACCGCCTGTTGTTTCAGCCTTATATACCAGCGGGGTCCTTCAGGGATAGTAATTGTCCTAGTGACTAGGCACAATTTCATTTGCATTTGGATGAAGATTAGCGGAATAATTAAGTAGAAATTATATATAGAGAAAAATGAGTCATTATGTAGAGCTATAGAGAAAATTATTTACACGATATATGTTATGACCGACAGAATATTCATGTTTACTAAAGTTTACCATCCAGTCTCTCGCACTCCCGGCTGGGACTGGAAGTTTGCTGTGATGACTTAAATCTGTAGTCAAACGTTCAGCTCTCGACCGAAAGAATCCCGGGTTAGACTTCCAGTCGGAGTGACACATACTGAAGTATCTTCCGCCTACTGCCCATTTTTCCCTAACAGTAAAGAAGTACCTGGGTGTTGGTGGACTGTTGTGCATCGTATCCCAAAGCAGAGGACCTCAAGGACTTTAGGTTATCTTCAATTACTAACTCTTATTCTAGCAGATGAGTGTGTGTACTCACCTATTTGTGGTTGCAGGGGTCGATTCATAGCTCCTGGCCCCGCCTTTTCGCTGATTGCTACTAGGTCCTCTCTCTCCCTGCCCCATGAGCTTTATCATACCTCGCCTTAAAACTATGTATGGTTCCCGCCTCCAATACGTCACTTTCTACGCTATTCCACGGCCTGACTACTCTATGACTGGAGAAATACTTCCTAACATCCCTTTGATTCATCTGAGTCTTCAACTTCCATTTGTGACCTCTTGTGTCTGTGTCCCTTCTCTGGAACATCCCGTCTTTGTCCACTTTGTCTATTCCGCGCAGTATTTTATATGTCGTTATCATGTCTCCCCTGACCCTCCTGTCCTCCAGTGTCGTCAGGCCGATTTCCCTCAACCTTTCTTCGTAGGACAATCCCCGTAGCTCTGGGACTAGTCTTGTTGCAAACCTTTGCACTTTAACTTCTTGACGTGCTTGACTAGGTATGGATTCCAAACTGGTGCTGCATGCTCCAGTATGGACCTGACGTACATGGTATACAGAGTCTTGAACGAATCCTTACTGAGGTATCGGAACGCTATCCGTAGGTTTACCAGGCACCCGTATGCTGCAGCAGTTATCTGATTGATGTGCGCCTCAGGAGATATGCTCGGTGTTATACTCACCCCCAGATCTTTTTCCTTGAGTGAGGTTTGCAGTCTTTGGCCATCTAAACTATATTGTGTCTGCGGTCTTCTTTGCCCTTCCCCAATCTTCATGACTTTGCATTTGGCAGGGTTAAACTCAAGGAGCCAGTTGCTGGACCAGGCTTGTAGCCTGTCCAGGTCTCTTTGTAGTCCTGCCTGATCCTCGTGTGTGTGTGTGTGTGTGTGTGTGTGTGTGTGTGTGTGTGTGTGTGTGTGTGTGTGTGTGTGTGTGTGTGTGTGTGTGTGTGTGTGTGTGTGTGTGTGTGTGTGTGTGTGTGTGTGCGCGCGCGCGTGCATTTTTTTGAAGTCGATGACTGAAATTCGATGGCTTTAGCGAGTTGACTCTCATTGCTCTGCTGCTTTCTGAGTGGACGGTGATTTTTTTTTATCAGGAAAAAATGACTCCCTACGCGGGTGCTAGATTTATAATGACCTACACAGTGGCTAACCGCTAGTTAATCGGTGCTAGTTTTTTTCTAATGAAAATGTGTCTCATTTGTAACTGTAGGGGTACCATAGCATCTGGTGTAAGTAATGTCTCGTTGTCTGCTGTGCACTTTGGTTTGGCAAGTTTTGAGAATGTATGTTCTTGGTCTGGAAATTATTTTTTATTATAACTAAGGGCTAAATCCACAAGGGCTGGTCTGGAAATATCTTCATGACTTTGGTGTTAGGCAAATGATAACTCACTTCAGTGGTTCCACGACGGAGTGGCGATGATATTGAAGCGAAGAAACCGTTAACGACAGTATTGCTAGGCTCAGATGATTGCTCTCAGGATGCTAAGGTGACGTTGGATGTCTACTGGAGCGCCGCAGATCACACAAAAATTGATGTCTGCTGTCTTATTGATGTCTTCGTTTCGGTATGCACCAACATTGAATTTTTCTATTTATTTAAAGCTCCGTCAATAACCTTAGTGGGGTGACCCCTGACTTTGGTCTTCGGAATGAGTGCTGAGAAAGATCTAAGTTAGTTTTGATTTAGGAGTTACATACAGTACGTAACATTCAAAATCAATCTGCATTGGTCTTCCGAGCAGATATTGGCACGTGATACATTTTGTAGATTTTAATCTTGGATAAAGTGTGTAGATTTTAATCTTGGATAAAGTGTGACTTGAAAAATATTATGGTGATACCGACAAGATATGGAATTTGTATAATGATATGGAAAAAGACACTTATGTATTATAATTATAAGAGCTAAACCTATAAGGGTCATACGAGGTTGATTTTTCCCAGTGTGACTTTTTTCAACAGGGGTCTCCTGGTCTGACCACCACCGTTGACCTACAGACGGACGTGAGAGACTGTTCTTATTCTATTACATTTACAAAACGCTAAAACCTCTCGATTATTCATTATCACGACTAAGCGCTAAACCCACAAGGGTCATACAGCGCTGGTTCCGCATTATAAACATTCCGTTTCGAACACAACAAATTTACACTATCAATGTTAACTTGGTATCGTCTGGACTCTTGCATTACATAATTCACAATCAGTTTTTTCCTATTCCACAAGACTTGTCCTTAAAACATTTCAATTATTATAATAAAAAAGAAGCGCTAAGCCACAAGGGCTATACAGCGCTGCTAAAACATTTCAAATTATCGAACAAGTGTGTGAGAAAATTTAAAAGGAAGAGAAAATATCCCACCATTTATGCTGAAAGATGCTGGGCACTGACATTCAAGTACTCAGTGGAGTGTGCGCCCTCCCCCTCCCCATCCCTACAAATGAAGCCTGTTACCTCTGGGTGACCTTTCGTCAAAGGAAGGGGGCAAAGGAGACTGACAAATACTGAGAGGCCAGCTGCTGCTACTTTATTCATAAGGAAACAAATCTTGAGACGAGTGCGTTAAGATAACCAGTTCGGTATTGCCTGAACCACGATATAACTCGCGTAAAGAGAAGATAGACGATGGAGAGTTCAATAGAAGACAGCAGCAGGAGCACCAGCCGCTGGCTGTCAGCTGCTATATTCGTTTTTGGAAAAGTACGAGGAGGATTGGGGGAGATGAAGTGGTATTTTATCTTATGCTAAGTACACTGAATCCGGCTCCGTTCTTGACGTGACAGTGAAGTTCCACAAGGAAATATCTTGGGTCCTGTATTCTCATGTAAATGACGTACCCATTAGTGTTCAATGTAAACTCTCATTTCACCCAGATGACTACTCTCTTAGCGTTAGGTAAAGACCCAAAGCATGTTGCTGAAGTACCATAATCAGAACGGGAGTCACCCACTAATATTCCTGCCCGTGATTTAGATTTTTCAACACTACGGTGCTCATCAAATACTCCAAGGCTGGGAGACTAATAATCGTATTTTTCACTTTTTGCTGTATATACATTTCTATTATGTCAATTGTTACGGCTTTTTGACTGCGTAACTTAAATAAAAAGTCCTGGCTCCTAAAGGGTAAATGACCTGCCTATCTAGGGCCATTTAAATTACATCGAAAAAGTAACAAATCTAGGGCCAGCATGTACCTTCATACAAATTATGAAGTATAAATTTCAATAGTCAATGTATAAGGACAAAAACTCACCTATACAAAAATATAATATAGTAATAGTAACGTATACAACCTACAATCTACTCTACTACACCACCTTCTTCACTCCATTTCACGTTAGCTCACTAGGACACTGCTACTAGTCAATAAAACAAAATATATAAGCATTTACAAACAGGGAGGCTCCATGACATACCCTCCCTCCCTTTCTGCCGGCCTGTCCAGGCCTCGGCACACAAGGGCCTTACAGGTAAAGATGAGAGCACTTAAAAACAAATAAAATAACCTATGGTATAAACTTACAAATAAAAGACGATCCCTACAAAAATCTTGCTGCAAGTGCTGCGCTCCATAGACTGACACTCGCCACCTCTCACTCTCTTCTGGCAACTATGCATGACCAGGAATAATACGCGTCCGGTTTTAGTACAAATCCCAGAACTACGGAGCATTTTTTAAAAAATCGTTTTACTCAGTAACGATACCCAGATGCTGCACACGTGTCTAAGTCATCAATAGTTTAATAGATGTACTGTCATTGTACTCAGGAAATCTGAAGCTATACTAAAAGTTTAGAAATTATTTAGGTACTGCGTAACAAGGTACCTATCTCCGTAGTAACCTGGGTAACGAAGAACCTATCTTAGTAGTAACCTGGGTAACGAAGAACCTATCTCCGTAGTAACCTGGGTAACGAAGAACCTATCTCCGTAGTAACCTGGGTAACGAAGAACCTATCTCCGTAGTAACCTGGGTAACGAAGAACCTATCTCCGTAGTAACCTGGGTAACGAAGAACCTATCTCCGTAGTAACCTGGGTAACGAAGAACCTATCTCCGTAGTAACCTGGGTAACGAAGAACCTATCTCCGTAGTAACCTGGGTAACGAAGAACCTATCTCCGTAGTAACCTGGGTAACGAAGAACCTATCTCCGTAGTAACCTGGGTAACGAAGAACCTATCTCCGTAGTAACCTGGGTAACGAAGAACCTATCTCCGTAGTAACCTGGGTAACGAAGAACCTATCTCCGTAGTAACCTGGGTAACGAAGAACCTATCTCCGTAGTAACCTGGGTAACGAAGAACCTATCTCCGTAGTAACCTGGGTAACGAAGAACCTATCTCCGTAGTATCCCGGGTAACGAAGAAACTATCTCCGTAGTAACCTGGGTAACGAAGAACCTATCTCCGTAGTAACCTGGGTAACGAAGAACCTATCTCCGTAGTAACCTGGGTAACGAAGAAACTATCTCCGTAGTAACCTGGGTAACGAAGAACCTATCTCCGTAGTAACCTGGGTAACGAAGAACCTATCTCCGTAGTAACCTGGGTAACGAAGAACCTATCTTAGTAGTAACCTGGGTAACGAAGAACCTATCTCCGTAGTAACCTGGGTAACGAAGAGCCTATCTCCGTAGTAACCTGGGTAACGAAGAACCTATCTCCGTAGTAACCTGGGTAACGAAGAACCTATCTCCGTAGTAACCTGGGTAATGAACCCATCTTAGTAGTAACCTGGGTAACGAAGAACCTATCTCCGTAGTAACCTGGGTAACGAAGAACCTATCTTAGTAGTAACCTGGGTAACGAAGAACCTATCTCCGTAGTAACCTGGGTAACGAAGAACCTATCTCCGTAGTAACCTGGGTAATGAACCCATCTTAGTAGTAACCTGGGTAACGAAGAACCTATCTCCGTAGTAACCTGGGTAACGAAGAACCTATCTTAGTAGTAACCTGGGTAACGAAGAGCCTATCTTAGTAGTAACCTGGGTAACGAAGAACCTATCTCCGTAGCAACCTGGGTAACGAAGAACCTATCTCCGTAGTAACCTGGGTAATGAACCCATCTTAGTAGTAACCTGGGTAACGAAGAACCTATCTCCGTAGTAACCTGGGTAACGAAGAACCTATCTTAGTAGTAACCTGGGTAACGAAGAACCTATCTCCGTAGTAACCTGGGTAACGAAGAACCTATCTCCGTAGTAACCTGGGTAACGAAGAACCTATCTTAGTAGTAACCTGGGTAACGAAGAACCTATCTTAGTAGTAACCTCGATAACGAAGAACCCATCTTAGTAGTAACCTCGGTAACGAAGAACCTACCTTAGTAACATCATTATTATAACCATAACCAAGCGTTAAACCAGTAAGGGTCATACAGCGATCTCAGTAACGAGGAACGTATTGGGTGGCAACACTGAGGGCGTTTCCTCAAGATTATTATACAAATGGAGGAGCGCTAAACCCGCAGGGTTTATACAGCGCCTGGGGAAGATGGGAGATATTCAGGCGCAGTTCAGGGAACTGGATCGCTGATCCAATTCCTTAGATCAAAAACCCCTCACCCGTGTCAGGGAACCTTCCTTGAGGGGTTTACCCAAGATACCTGCTGTCCCTGTTCGCCTAGCAGTAAAAAGGTCCCTGGGTGGTGGCGGTGGCGGTGGTGGTGGCGGTGGTGGTGGCGGTGGCGGTGGCGGCGGCGGTGTTAGAAGTTTGCCGGTACTGCAGCCCGGGTCTTTTCCGGTTGTTGACCCGGCCTTGGCTCTCTGTCGCGGGTGTCGTGACTAATTTCTTCCATGGGAAGAGGTACAAGTACCTCTTCATCGTCTGGGACCAATTGTTCCCAGGCCTAGCCCCATTCCCGGCCGTCATGGACCTCGTAGGTAGAAACTAGGCTCCTTGGACTGCCACTAACCCCTCCCCACAGGGCTCAAAGGGTGTGGCAGCTACATAGCAGCAGACGATGTCAGATGACAGATGATGAAAATGCAGGAAGAACTATAGGAACCTTTTGGAGACACACCCCACCTATGGACCGCAGCCCGAACGCTGGGGAAGCTCAGGGATGCCTCTTGCTGTGTGTGCTGACTGCTGCTGCCGCTTCTTCACTTGTCCATCGCACGCTCTGCCTGGGTATTAGTCGCTGGTGTGGGTCGCATCTTGGGGGGACAAAATTAACCCAAGTTGCCCGAAATGCTCTGCATAACAAGGGACTTTCTTTATATTATAATCAAGGGGGAAGCGCTAAACCCGGAGGATTATACAGCGCCTGGGGGGAGGGGGATGTGGAAGGCATTCAGGCTTAATTCGGGGAACTGGAGCACAGAGACTTTCTTTATAGTATGTGACTGATGTCAGCTGTGGTCTGTACAAGATGTATCATGTACTCGTAGAAATTATATTAATCATCTGAATATAATTGATTTTTTTATGGTAAGAAAGGACAGTGGAGGAGGGGGGGAGGGGCAACTGCGAGGCTAGATAAATTATAATCAAAACTAAGCGCTAAACTCACAAGGGTCATACAGCAGACTAAACAATACCTACTACCTACCCTGAACCACTTACCTCCTGTGTGATTGGCAGTGCCAACTCTCCGTGGAAAGGGCCTTTAGCCCACCCAATGTACTAGATCCCCAGCACACTAGGATGGCACCGCCAGAGTCGACTGAGCTAGACTCAGCAAGTAACACAAGTGATCAAAAACATCAGTCGTCGTGCACTTTCCACCGTCACCCGCGATTCCAAAGGCAGGTTCCAAAACCTATACTTCTGTCATCCAAAGACACGCTGTCCTTCAGGGCACACCAGAGTGCCGCCGCTCAGTGCGTCCCTAAGGAATCCAGTTTCCATTTCAGGATGGGACTATCACCGAGCTCCACATTAAAATGGAGAAATTATGATTTTTTCTTGCCCAAGAGCTGAATTTTCACACTAAGGAGGTTAGACGGAAGGGATGTGGGTGTTACCGGTGATGCCCGACATTTTTGAGTATATCCCAGTCGAGGTTTCATTTAATGTTATATAGCGGACTTCTTCACTTGTAGCTACAGTAAAGATTTCAGACTTTATATTACTATCTGACCGTGTCATGATACTAGGGTATTGCTCTTATGTTAATGCTAATATTTATATATGTGTAGAAATAAGGAAAAAGGATGGAATTACTAGTTAAAAGACCGGCCGTTAGTTATACTGCCGGCTGGAGACAGCTGTCACGTGACCAACCTGCTGCGAGTTACTGGTCGCTAACACAAGCAGTAGGTTCATACACTTCTGATTAGGTTTAGTTCTCAACCCAGAGTGCATAGCTCTCTTTAGCAATCTGTTACATAGTTGCATTTCTATAGAATTTAAAGTCTCTTGCACGAGACGATTGACTATTAGTCAGAGATTGCTAGCTTAAGTAATCCCTATAAGAGATTGTCGTTTCTCGAAAGTAACTGAATAGTTTTCCTTTCTGCACAAGATTGTCAATATTGGTGGATTATTTGGAGTTTGGTTATTTAATAATTTATAAGAATGTAAACATACAATTATGGTCTTTTAATATTCATGGTATGTGAAGTATCACAAGGTGTCACATAACGTCCCTGTGAATATGGGATTTTAATGTTTAACTTAGTTACCAAGTACGAAAGGAGACTTAGTATACGAATTAAATAAAGTTCAGAAAAATGTCAAAAGTCGTTAATTGAACCTTAATACACCCGAGAAGCTTCTTGACATTGTCTAACAGTTAATATCTAATTAGTTACTAAGTATGAGAAGACTTAGTATTCAAACGATAAAAAAAAACTCTGGAAAAACTTAGTGCTTATATCCTCTGAGTGAAATATAAAAGGTGGATAACCACCAAGTCATTTTCCTGTTACAGCATAAGCCAGTGTTTGTAACAATGGGGAGGGGATATGAGTGAGAAATAATGAGTCTAAAAGCCCCTTCGGGATTCCTTTTAAAAAGTACCGTATGAACAGCAGTTACTTCAGTCACAGCACGCAGGATTTACTCTCAACATCTTCAGTGTCTGGACGCATCCACCATGACTCTCCTACCTACTAATATACAACACTAACCTAGTGCACAAACTGTGCTAATTTTCCACCCTTATTAATCCCCAGTTACATTATAATAGAAGAGTAAAAACTCTTAGGAGTAATGTGTATTTTATGTACTGACGTCGTGAGGTTCATAAGTGCTGTGCTAGGGATGTGCAAGGGAGTTAGTGGAGGGAAAGTGTGTGTGTGTTTTTTTATTTTTTTATTAACACATCGGCCGCTTTCCACCAAGGCAGGGTGGCCCGAAGAAGAAAAACTTTCATCATTCACTCCATCACTGTCTTGCCAGAGGCACGATTACACTACAGTTATAAAACTGCAACATTAACACCCCTCCTTCAGAGTGCAGACACTGTACTTCCAATCTCCAGGAATCAAGTCCGGGTTGCCGGTTTCCCTGAATCCTTTCCTAAATGTTACATTGCTTACACTTCAACAGCACGTCAAGTCCTAAAAACCATTTGTCTCCATTTGCTCCTATCTAACATGCTCACGCACGCCTGCTGGAAGTCAATGCTCCTCGCACGCAAAATCTCCTTTACCCCCTCCCACCAACTATTCCTAGGCCGACCCCTACCCCGCCTTCCCACCACTACAGATTTACACCCTCTCGAAGTCATTCTATTTCGTTCCAGCCTCTCTACATGTCCAAACCATTTCAGTAACCCCTCTTCATACCTCCTAATCTCCAAACTACGGATTCTCTGCATTATATTCACACCACACATTGCTCTCAGACATGACATCTCCACTGTGTCCAGCCTTCTCCTCGCTGCAACATTCATCACTCATGCTTCACACCCATATAAGTGTTGGTATAACTACTCTCATACATTACCCTCTTTGCTTCCATGGATAGTTTCGTCTCCACAGACCCCTCAGTGCACCACACACCTTTTTCCCCTCGTCAGTTCTATGATTCACGTTCATAGAACCATCTGCTGGCACGTCCACTCCCAAATGTGTTAATAAGGGTTTAATTAATTCTATACTAGCTGCAACAAGGGCGCTTACATTTAATTTTTGGTGAAATTAATACGTGTTAGGGCATTTTAGATAGCGAAAGTGAATCCTGCATGCTAGTTCACAGAGGAGAGACTATAAAGATGTAATGAACAGAGTACCACCTGGCAGTCCTCAGAATGGTGCCTAGTGCTTCTAAATCAGCGAGTCGTCTTCGTGTGCAGCTTCTTCAAACCCGAAAATGGTGTATAATACTGACAAGTTGAAGATTGTGACGTGTGCAACATTTAGGTATCAAAAATACCGAACTGTTGCACATGCAGCTTGCTCTTCAATTTCTGTATTATATACTTTTTTATTTGTCAGACGTCAACATCGGTATCTTGGTACAGACATCTTCCACAACTTAATCCTTTAACAACTAGTTACGAGTGAGAAGGGTTGGAATCAAGAGGGACTTGCTTAGCATGGGCCAGTAGGTCCACTGCAGTGCTTCTCATTTTTGTCCTCTTCTACCAGTGGTCCCCACTTTGTTACGTCATCGAGGCCTTCACATCTCACCTTCTGCAGTATTTAAGACTCCGTTCTTATACTTCAGCTTCACATTGTTTCAGACTGTGAAGCTGAACACTTCACCAGGAAGGACCTGGGAGTGATAATGTCTGAGGATCTCACCTTCAAAGACCTCAACAATGTATCTACATCACCTGCCAGAAAAATGATAGGATGGGTAATGAGAACCTTCAAACCTAGGCATGTCAAGTCCATGATGATTCTCTTCAAATCACTTCTCTCTAGGCTGGAATAATGTTGTACACTAACTGCCTACTTCAAGGCAGGCGAAATCGCTGACCTGGAGAATGTGCAGAGAATTTTTACGGCACACAAGTACGATAAAGCACTTAAATTACTGGGAAAGGTTGAAGTCTCTTGACTTGTATCCCCTGGAACGCAGGCGAGAAAGATGCATAATAATATACACTTGGAAAATCTTAAAGGAATTAGTACCCAACTTGTACACGAAAATCACTCCCTATAAAAGCAAGACTCGGCAGGACATGCAACATTCCTCCAATGAAAAGTAGCGGTGCCACGAGTACACTGTCTGGGACCCAACTGTTCAGCTGCCTCCCAGCATACATAAGGGGGATTACCAATAGATCCCTGGCTCTCTTCAAGAAGGCACTGGACAGGAAGCTAAAGTCAGTACCTGACCAGCCGAGCTGTGGTTCGCACGTCGGTTTACGTGCAGCCAGCAGTAATGGTCTGGTTAATCAGACCCTGATCTACCACGAGGCTTGGTATCAGACCGTGTCGCGGGGGCGTTGACCTCAAACCGTCTTCAGGTAAACTACAGGTAACCAGCTGAGGGACTGATCATATCTTGACTTGGCTACAGTGTGTTTCACTGAAGATTACTACTAGGCAGGTGAAACACTCGAGTCAACGAAGAACATACTCGTGTAGCACCTGGAAAATTGGAGGCAATCAAGTTTTATCCAAGGAAAGGGACAAAGTCCAGTTCCTTGGATGAAGAGCCTTTCACCGGCGTAACTGCACCTCCCTCGAGAAGTCAATCCCAACTTAGACCACCTCTACACTATTGACCTAAACGAGTTTAGCTATTCCTTAGTTTTTTTTTTATTTATCACTTCCTGTCCACTTTATGACTGAATATTTCTAAACATCCCTGTTATTCCTGTTTCTGACTTCCAGTTGTACCTCTTTCCTGCATCTCTGACAGCCTCTTACAACATACGACGCCTGGTCGTTCTGGTCAGTCAGCTCGCTAAGTCTCTCCTCACAGACTCTTGGCTCAGGGACTGATCTTTCAGTTATTACTATAACTGAAGAGCTAAACCCAGAAGGGTTACACAGCGCAGCGAGGCAGGATCATAGAGTAACAAGAGTGGAGAAGACAATCTCCTTTAACCTCTGGATTTTCCAGTTTCTACACACGTGTGCCTTTATGTCATGAAGTGTTTGCACAGATTAAAAAAAAATGAGAGAAAAAGACGATAATGGAGAGAGAGAACAGACACTAAGCAAAAATAAAACAAACAGTATATCCTTTAATTCATTAAAATTTATTTAATGTCATTGAGAAGTAACACCGGACTTGCTCGGCAGTGTACGAACAAGCCGATGTTAATTCAGATTAATAAAAACTTTTACAGACTAATTTTTAGAATATATTTACAATTCTCTAGTAAAACCTCATAATTGGTAGCTTCAGTTTACACAGGTGTTAAACTACCTGTGTATATTTATACTAAACTAAGCAACATTTCATCTTAATGTGGCGATAGTTTAAGACATGCAAACCTTAATCTTTGCTCTAGAACATTTTGCACATTATGTTCCATGGACTTTACAATATTTTCCTGACGTTTATTTTTGAGATAAAATATATGCTTTAAAAAGTAACAGAAAATTTCATAAATTGATACATAAAAAATATTAGCGAGTATAAACAATCTTCAATACTAAAATTGCGTTTGCATTTTTATTTTGCATAAATAGTCAAAGAATTACAAACACAATAGTACAGAGATGTTGGATTGTCCAGTCACCCTTATCTATGTACAGTACTTACAGACAAAAGATGGCTACTTGAGCGTAACATTGTTACTGGTGATTACTGGATTGTCTCCTGGCTGTGAAGAGTGTTGCTCATGCTGAGGTACAGATGACCCACCATGATGTACGTGCGCCTCTAATTCGTGGGACTGATCATCACTTTCTTGATCTAGTGTACCAGCAGAGCCACGCCGCTGAGCACAGGAATAATCAAAAGAGGAAATTTGCTCACTGTAACATTGTCGTGGCTCTTCCCATTCGCCATAAATAGGGAGATCAGATTCCTGTGCTCTACGATTATCTTCCATACTATCATTTACATAACCTTTATTATCATACGCTTCCGAGAAAGGAAGTCCTGGACATTTTCTAGTTCTGTTAGCACTGCCTGAACTGCGACGCTGTGTTTCAAGTCCCTTGTTCTGGATGGATTCCTTCGACTCTTCACTATTAGTATCAAGACTGTCTTTTCCCTGACTGTTACCACCTTCACTGGCCGCTAGCGTATCAAAGCCAGTTTGTGTCGTCAGGTTCACCTGTGAAGCTGCTGAACCATTGCGAACTGAGCGTACATAATGTGCTCTTGGAATCTTTATGTTGAGATCAACGAAGTCAGAAGATGAAATATTTTCATTATGAGCAAAGAATGAATTACTGTACGTCACAGAGGGTGCAGGAGAATCTACCAGTTTCTTTCTGTTACAGGAACCGGGGCCCATAAGGGAAAGGAGAACTGGCAACAGTAAGATTCCATGCATCGCACCAAAGAATATAACGAGGAAGACAGTCTTGAAGAAAGTGATGAATATATAAGAAGGAGCTAAGAGGAGTGCTGAGATTGCTAAAATAGTTGAGAGGGCACCTTGCACTATAGGAACACCAAGGGCATACAGACATTCCTGCACACGTTCATCTGGTGTGTCCACTTTAGCTGCTAGATAGGCATAGGAAATGTGAGCAGAGAAGTCAACACTAAAACCAATACACATTATAAGATTGATCATTGAAATGGAATCTAAATTTACTCCCCACAAAGTCATACAACCTACAACACCTACTTCAATAGACATTATGGAAACAGCGACCCAAAAAGAACACACAGGATTTGGTATAAACACGAGCGAGATGATCACCATTATAGCAGCAGCAAGACAGATGGCTTGTATGCTAATCGTCCTCACCAAGATAAACTGAAATGGGGGAAAAAAATCACTATTAAAATTACACTGGTAATGTATTCAAGTGTTCTTCTGACCTGAGGAAGATTTGTGATTTACATACCTGATCAAAGAAAATGAAATATGGATTAAAAACAGTAACGTTGAAGCGAGATTCAAAGGCTACTTTCCGGAAAGCCTCCATCATATCTTTATCCGCATTTGTGTCAAGTATCTCGTGAGTCTGGAAGATGAACCGGGAAGCAACGATGCGAGTCTTGTTTTCGTTGAACGTGACATCCTGGGCGAACACATTCGCTGGTCCTGCCAGGTACAGCTGGAGAGGAAGGGTAACCAAGGTAAGCTTAATACCTGCAAGATCTTTTAAGTGGGTCTTGCATGCAATATCTTAGCCAGTTGCCGTGACCTAAACTGTACATAGGGTTGGTAAGTCGTTTCGAAATTGGAGAAATGTTTTTACTAAATTATTCTGCCCTTTTGGAAGCAGAGACAAAATTAACAAAAACCTCTATTATAATAATCAAAGAAAGCGCTAAACCGACAAGGGTCATGCAGACAAAAACCTCTAGCCTGAATAAAGATAATGCTACCGAGTTAAAAATGTTCAGCATAATTTAATAATCTCAATTTTTATTGAGAAAAGACACTATTAATGAATCCCGAGATCATCTACAGTCATTCCCAGTAATTATAAAACCCACTATCAAAGCAAAGCCGCCAAAACCTTAGAATAAACATGAGGACATATGAACATTGCAGTAGGCCTACTGGCCCATACAAGGCAGATCCTTCCCAAAATCAACCATTCCCACCCATCCACCCACTTACCCAACCTGTTCCCCAAGCTACTCAAGCATTTACTTCAATACCTCGGGTAATGGAGTCAGCTGAATGCCACGAGTTTCACTAGGACAGGAGGAGAGGGAAGGTAAGCAGCACCTGGGAACTGGCTGTTATGGGTAAGATAGACGCGCCCTGTTCTCGGATTAGTCTCAAAGTGACTATTCCTGTTAAGACAAACATTTGCATCTTGTAAAGCCTTGTATTAGTAACAGAATTACGTACCAGCGACTGCGTATTATCACAGTAGTAAGCAATGATAAAAGCCATGACGAAAGCTGAAATTTCTAAGCTGAGGGTAAATTTAAAATATTATGAAGTCAGTGGTACGTCACATGCTACACAGACAGCAGAGGAATACCTGCGAGCAGGTGGCCAACGGTTAGGGTGTGCCCTTCCCCCACTCATTGAGAGGGCAGAGGGGGGGGGTAGAACACAAAGAGGTGGGGGTATAGGTGAGGGTGTGCGCCCCCCACACAGGAAGGGGGGGGGGACAGAGCAGAGACAAATAGGTAGGGGTATAGTTGAGGGTGTGCGTCAGATCCTCAACCGACAAATTTATCTCAGTGACAATTCTTGCTCACGCAGAAGGGACAGTCACCCCTCCACATCCTGCTGAACTCTGCCCAACTTGCTCCTCGTCTGCACGGCTCACAGGGTCAGTCACCTCTCAAGAAAATTTTTATACGACCCACGAAGTCACTATGGCAAAAATAGCTTACAGATCCTTATTTCCTGAGACATCAACATGGCTCGGACAACTTCAAATGCTTGTGCCTAGCGTGGAGTCCAGCTAACCACATTACAGGAGGGGCAGATGCATACTTGGGCAGGGCAAACGGCATACGGGATTGTGTAAACTGCAAACAAACCAAACTAAACCAGCTATCAGAACGAGAGCAGCGAGGAGTGAAGATCAGCTGTGAACAGGACTTGGCAGCTGCGAGTCTTAAGGATCCAGTTCCCCAGATTAAGATCCTTTCACAGGCAACGAGGCATCCATCTCAAGATAATAGTAATGATAGTAATAGCAGCAATATACTAGTATCGGAAGTACTACTATCAGCAGCAATATATCAGTATTAAGTATAAGCAGTGTTATACATGTTATTGTAGGTAGTAATAACAACAGTAGTAGATATTTACAAAGCAATTTGACCGCCTTTCCTTGAGGAGATGCAGATCAAAGATGATGGTCAACAGTTGGCAGCATCCCAGTAGGACCAGCACAGTCTGGTAATAGCTAGACCCAGCCTGCCACTGAGGAATCTCCTGCAATACAAGTTTCATCCATCCACACAGCAGTGGAGGGAGACGCCGACAAGGGTAGCAGACATTTTGCCATTAATGGCCATGAAGATAATCTACACTGCTTCCGGATCTAGAATTAGTTACAGTAGCTCCCGACACATGAGAAAAGAAACCTTCAGCGAAGTAGCACTTGTTAGGGTGCAACCCTCGTTCATGGTGAAGTAGGCAGTGTAGTAGGTTCAGGAAGTATTAATGTTGGAGTGCCTATTAGCATTGTAAAAAATGCCCCTAGGTACTTCACAGGAAACATGTCTAATATTCTAGTGTTAACAAACGCTAGAACCTTTAGGTTCTTCAGTTCTTTCAATATTCAGTTTCTATCAACAGACTATCAGTACCAATCTGCTACTTGATGACTAATTCATGCATATTATACAAATCACAGCGCAAAACTATTAAAAATTAATTATTTTTCACATTCCGCAAGCCATGTCCTTAAAACTTTCTATATCATCGGTCAAGCGTGTAAGCAAATTTGGACGAAAGAGTTAATATCCCAACCATTTACGCCGAAAGAGATAAGTTCTAAGTCAGACAAGCACCCTATGGGGGTTGGTTGCACCCGTGCCAGACAAGAGGGCCACTACACCTAGACAAGCTACAAACCCCACCACCGAGTTAAGGTGGTCGTCAGGGCTCCCAGGTACTGACCTCTACAGGTCACTTCCGTGAATAAAAATTAAATTTAGACGTTCTAGTGTGACTGCTCATATGTTTTAAAGACTCTGGTAAAAAATGAAGTGCGTAATTCAAGGTTACTCTTGAGCTCTGAACAATCCCGTCGATACTCTTGCTTAAATAACGCGGCTATATAAAGCTCATGTTGGCTACCTAAAAAAAAATTGTTCAAAAGTGACTATACGTGTCTACTTTTGATTAATAGTAGACAAGAAAGAATATACAAACTAATTATAAAAACTGGATTAGAGAAATATGCTTAAAGTACTTCTACTGCATGATAATACTCCTAATTTTAAATATAA
>NC_091348.1:4621627-4649127 GCF_038502225.1 Cherax quadricarinatus
GGTGCAGCCCAGCACCTGCTACAAGTGGCGAGTAGTTCACAGTAATGGAAGGCGCATCAGAGTAAGGAAAGTTAAGAGTGAAGATCTGAAGGTAGGAAATCGCTTCTCTGTTCTTCAGGATGAATGTACTTCAGTGGCCAGTGAAGGTAAGGGTACTACTGCCCCTGCTAATGGAGGTAAGCGCATTCTTGTGGTTGGTGACTCTCAGGTAAGATACATTGACCGTGCTTTTTGTAATAGGAATAAGAAGATGAGAGATAGAGTGTGCTTCCCTGGAGCTGGTGTTGGGGACATTGTCAACAGGCTGGATAATATCATGTCAGGTAATGGGAGCAAGCCCATTATCTGTCTCAGTGCTGGTGGAAATGATATTGGGAAGGGTAGGAGAGAAGAGCTGCTAGATAAGTACAGGTCAGCTATAGATTTCATTAAGTCTAAGGGAGGGATCCCAATCATATGTAGCATCTTGCCTAGAAGGGGAGTAGGAAATGAATGGTTGTCTAGGGCAATTGGTGTAAATTGCTGGCTAGACAGATACTGCAAGGAACTTGCAATCCCATTCATTGACAACTGGAACAACTTTTATGGCAAACATGATATGTATGCAAGGGATGGGGTACATCTCTCTGGGGCTGGGGTGGTAGCACTTGCAGACTCGATTGAGAAGGCCATTGGTGAAATGCCTATGATTTTAAACTGATGGAAGATAGAGGTATGGGTGTGTGTGGGAAACAAGCAGGTTGCAACACTTGGGTTGGAAACAGTAAATGTATAAAAGGCATTCAGCATGAAGTTATAAATAAAGACAATAGATCAGGTCAGCAAACAAAGGGGGACAGCAGAGGGCAGCAAGGGACTAGCTCCCTTAAGGTTTACTATACTAATAGCAGGAGTGTAAGAAATAAGATAGATGAGCTAAGATTAATTGCAAGTGCAGGAGACATAGATATTATTGCTATAACAGAGACCTGGCTCAATCTGAAAGATAGAGAGATGCCCTCTGAATGTCACATACAAGGCTATAAATTATTCCACACTGACAGGGTCAACAGGAAAGGTGGTGGAGTAGCGATGTATGTCAGAGACAATTTAAATTGTTGTGTTAGACAAGATATTAAATTAGAAGCGTCAGCCACTGAATCTGTTTGGTTACAGCTTCTCGAGGGCCGAGAAAAACTAATTTTGGGTGTGATTTACAGGGCCCCAAATCTTGATAGGGAGTGCAGTAAACTTCTATGGGACGAAATTCGTAAGGCATCTACATACGAAAATGTTGTGCTAATGGGAGATTTCAACTATAGACAGATTGACTGGAGCAATTTGACAGGAAATTTAGAGTCAGGTGACTTTCTTGATACGATCCAGGATTGTTTTTTAAAACAGTTTGTGACAGAGCCAACTAGGGGAAATAACCTCCTTGACTTGGTTCTTGCCAGTAGGGAAACACTAATTAATAATCTTGAGGTTAATGATGAGCTTGGGGAAAGTGATCACAAATCACTCAGTTTTAATATATCATGGAATTCCCCTAATAATGGCAATCAAGTCTCCGTCCCTGACTTTCGCTTGGCTGATTTCATAGGACTGAAAAATTACTTAGGTAGGCTGAACTGGAATGACCTGACTAAGGGTCAGGTAGGTGGTGATGGTTGCCGATATGATGCTTTCCAGGGCATAGTTCTAGCTGCTCAGTCAAATTATGTTCCAAATAGGGAAATCAGATCAAACAAAAATGATCCTAAATGGATGAACAATAGATTAAAATATCTGATTGGTCAAAAGAGAGGCATATATAGGCAAATCAAAAGAGGAGAGGGGCAATTGAGAAATCGATATATTCAGTTAAAGAGAGAAATAAAAAAGGGAATTAGAAAAGCAAAAAGAGATTATGAGGTTAAAGTTGCAAGAGAATCGAAGACTAACCCAAAAGGATTCTTTCAGGTATACAGAAGTAAGATCAGGGACAAGATAGGCCCACTCAAAAGTTCCTCGGGTCAGCTCACTGACAGTGATAAGGAAATGTGTAGAATTTTTAACACATACTTCCTCTCAGTTTTTACACAGGAGGATACCAGCGATATTCCAGTAATGATAAATTATGTAGAACAGGACGATAATAAACTGTGTACTATTAGGGTCACAAGTGACATGGTCCTTAGGCAAATAGATAAATTAAAACCTAACAAATCCCCAGGCCCTGATGAACTGTATGCAAGGGTTCTAAAGGAATGTAAAGAGGAGCTTAGCACACCTTTGGCTAATCTTTTCAACATATCACTACAAACTGGCATGGTGCCAGATAAGTGGAAAATGGCAAATGTGATACCTATTTTCAAAACAGGTGATAGGTCCTTAGCTTCGAACTATAGACCAATAAGCCTAACCTCCATAGTGGGAAAATTTATGGAATCAATAATTGCCGAGGCAGTTCGTAGCCACCTTGAAAAGCATAAATTAATCAACGAATCTCAGCATGGTTTTACAAAGGGGCGTTCCTGCCTTACGAATTTATTAACTTTTTTCACTAAGGTATTTGAGGAGGTAGATCATGGTAATGAATATGATATTGTGTATATGGACTTCAGTAAGGCTTTTGACAGGGTCCCACATCAGAGACTATTGAGGAAAATTAAAGCACATGGAATAGGAGGAGAAATTTTTTCCTGGATAGAGGCATGGTTGACAAATAGGCAGCAGAGAGTTTGCATAAATGGGGAGAAATCAGAGTGGGGAAGTGTCACGAGCGGTGTTCCACAGGGGTCAGTGTTGGGCCCCCTGCTGTTCACAATCTACATAAACGACATAGATGAGGGCATAAAGAGCGACATCGGCAAGTTTGCCGATGACACCAAAATAGGCCGTCGAATTCATTCTGACGAGGACATTCGAGCACTCCAGGAAGATTTGAATAGACTGATGCAGTGGTCGGAGAAGTGGCAGATGCAGTTTAATATAGACAAATGCAAAGTTCTAAATGTTGGACAGGACAATAACCATGCCACATATAAACTAAATAATGTAGATCTTAATATTACGGATTGCGAAAAAGATTTAGGAGTTCTGGTTAGCAGTAATCTGAAACCAAGACAACAGTGCATAAGTGTTCGCAATAAAGCTAATAGAATCCTTGGCTTCATATCAAGAAGCATAAATAATAGGAGACCTCAGGTTGTTCTTCAACTCTATACATCCTTGGTTAGGCCTCATTTAGATTATGCTGCACAGTTTTGGTCACCTTATTACAGAATGGATATAAATTCTCTGGAAAATGTACAAAGGAGGATGACAAAGTTGATCCCATGTATCAGAAACCTTCCCTATGAGGATAGACTAAGGGCCCTGAATCTGCACTCTCTAGAAAGACGTAGAATTAGGGGGGATATGATTGAGGTGTATAAATGGAAGACAGGAATAAATAAAGGGGATGTAAATAGTGTGCTGAAAATATCTAGCCTAGACAGGACTCGCAGCAATGGTTTTAAGTTGGAAAAATTCAGATTCAGGAAGGATATAGGAAAGTACTGGTTTGGTAATAGAGTTGTGGATGAGTGGAACAAACTCCCAAGTACCGTTATAGAGGCCAGAACGTTGTGTAGCTTTAAAAATAGGTTGGATAAATACATGAGTGGATGTGGGTGGGTGTGAGTTAGACCTGATAGCTTGTGCTACCAGGTCGGTTGCCGTGTTCCTCCCTTAAGTCAATGTGACCTGACCTGACTAGGTTGGGTGCATTGGCTTAAGCCGGTAGGAGACTTGGACCTGCCTCGCATGGGCCAGTAGGCCTTCTGCAGTGTTCCTTCGTTCTTATGTTCTTATGTTCTTAAGTCACGCCCACACCCTAAATTAACAGGGTATCAGCCTTGTCTTAGGAAACATCAGACATTACCAACTTGAAGTGTTCAGATCTCCTCAAGTTCCTTTAAAAAAGTTTAAAGATATAAACACGCACATGAAAATTATAATACACGAGTTTGCAGCTTCTGATCAATTATTTTCAGTAGGATGTACCAGCGGTGAATACTTAGAACAGTCCCAGAGAGGCCAGCTGTTAGACTCCCAGAGGTCGGTAAACTTTCTTAGGTATTACCCCAAAACAAATTTGTGCACAGCAACGTTACCCGCTGGACTTAAACCTCCACAGAATCGGGAAAACACAAGGAACATTCAAATTCAAAATGGTTTATCGAATCCATCTGTATGGAGAATACGGTAATACAAGCTGAAAAATATACGAGATAAAGCAAATTTCAAATTAAAATATGAGAGACGTGTGACTCAAGAGTTTGTTAACCTCTCTGCGAGGATTTGCTTTTGATCAACCAGAAAGTTCAGTCTTGAGAGCCCAAACTTGAATATTTCCAGGTGACAGCCACCTGACTTGTGTGATAAAGTAGGCTGGAATCCTTACCAGTTTTACATTATTACCAACTTAAGAAATGGTCCCTACAAATTAAATTTTTAATTTAAAAAAATAAAAATCATTTGTTAGAAAAAGTGCAACTTTCATAATTTGCATCACTTCTTAAATATTTTTTTGTTCAATTTTATTTATATGTTTATTGAGCCTTCATTAGCCCCGAGATTTATATTTTTACCTCATTTAGGGGTAATTTACCCCGGTTCCCCGACCTCTGCGTGAGAACCAATATTCAAGAAAGTCTTCATAAAATTTACGAAAGAACATCTGATCCCAATATTTTCACGAATCTTTTTTATTACTTAACTGAGCTCTGAAAAACTACCACCTAACGAATATTCATGCTATGAACAGAAAAAAAAAATCGGCAGCCACAACATATCATCGCTGGCAATAATCTTCATCACAAGTATTTCAGGTAAAAGAATAATTAAGCTTTTTAACTCACTTGTATTCTGTAGGGATATTCTCGAAAATATCTGTCCTCACTATCATAGAAGTGGACAGAGTAAGAGTCATCACGAGACAGTTTTCGCCTTTCCAGTCCCTCTCTTAACATAGTGAAGCCATACGACGCTACTGCAAGGTATGTCATCAACACCAATATCACCAGGGCTGCCACACGAAGAAATGTATATTAGTATAATTTACAATAACTCCATACCTTTAGTTTTATTCCTATGCATGTGTATATACAAGTCGACACGTGCATATTAGTGTGCATACATCTACACGTGTACTTGAAACAAAAAAAAAACATAGTTAAAAAGCCAGCATTCATCAAAATCCCCTTTAAATTATTAATGCCAAAAGATTTCTCAAAGTTCGCCAGGGTCCTTGCAAGTACCTCGGGAATTATAAAAACCATGAACATATTTTAACAGTTTCTCATTGGCAAACTTCAAATAATGCGACGCCACAAATTATACAGGGTGAAGGGAGGGACAGGACTACCTGCAGACTGATAGCTATGGAGGTTGTGTACCCAATCCTTAGTCGATAAGACAGCTTCAAAAACTTCCATGTCTTGTCAAGCCCTGTACAATTTTTCCCCCTTCCATTCAGTCTGCAGGGTTTACCAGGCTTGCCACTTCAAGGATATGGAGTCACTAGGCAAAGTCTACTCCAGAATGTGCTCGATACAATACAGATCAAACTTGTCACACAACTTCCGTACCTTCTTCCAAACCGCGCGCACACAGCGGAAGCTGAGGTAATAGACACAGTCTTGCTAACAGTGCGTTTAGCGTCGCGGTGAGCGACTGCCCTAGCCCCATTAAAATTCAAGAGACTATCTGAGGTCCGATTATATAGATAATAGCCCCATGCAACACATTTCAAACACCACATGGGCAGGGCCGGATTACCGCATAGGCAAACCAGGAATTGCCTAGGGCACGGGCATTTGGGGCCCCGCGGTCCAAGGGGTTCAGGGGCTCATCCAAGACTGCGCACATGGTGCAAGTGCAAAGGGGTCCCTACCTAAAAAGTTCAAGTGTTTGGAGAGTAAAATTGATTTTTAAAAATTAATCAAAAAAATAAATAATGAAATAAAATAAAATAAAAATAAACCTAACCATAGATGGCAACACTCAACACGCCTTTGTTTACACCAGAACAGCTGTGTTTTCCTGCTAATGGGTGAGTATGGGAGATTCCTCTCCAATTTTCTGTAGTAATTACACGTTATCTAGACTTGTACTGTGACAAATTAACTGAAGTGTTGTTGATAGACATTGATGTGTATGGATAAATGTTTGTTTTCGCCTCTAAATGTTAAGGGAGGTACCTGATAGGGTTACTTGACCAGTAAAGACGCATGGGCCAGTAAAGACGCATGGGCCAGTAAAGACGCATGGGCCAGTAAAGACGCATTTTTGGTAAAAATACTATAAAGAAAAACCTAAAAACGCAAACTGACTTCCGTTTGTAGGTTTTAAAAGCACTTTGTCCTGTCTTTAAGTATCATTTCAATAACAGATCTCAATTGATTGATGTTTTACATCACTTCCGTCGCAAATGCTTAGTTTTCAAGTTGCGACGGAAGTGATGTAGAACATCAATTAATTTACTACACATTTCCCCAGAAACACATAAGCCACATCAGAAAATCGTTGGTTGGGTGAAACTGAAAATTGTCCCTGCATTCTTTAATTCTCATGTCCTTATCTATGGTGGCAAGCCATATATCATGCAAAACATAATGATTAGTTTAGTTATGAAAATGGTAATATAAATACCATTGTGCATTGTTCTTGGACTCGGTATGATTTCTGTTTAAGTAAATTGGAGATCAAGGAGGATGAATTAGTAAAATATTCGTAGCCCAAATCACTAACCTAATCTATGGTAAAAGTTCTGTATATGACTCCTTTCTGGTAACGTTTTGAATTTTTAGATGCGCAGCCAGAGGAAAGGGGGCTACAAGGGCCATATCCCCCCCAATTGACAAAAAAATTTTTAATAATAATTAAAAAATTAATAATAATTGATAATGAAAAATTTGTATTTGCATGATTACAGGCAGTGATACATCCTCATTATGGCATCTCGTGAACGTGATGTTGGACGTTCTTATGAGAGTGAGTCACAGAAAAGCAAAGAAAATTCAAGAACAGAAAAATAATGATGTAGGAAGCTGCAGAAAGATCACAGACATGCTCACGAAAACAGTTTCTGATGTTACCAGTACAGTTGAATCTGCAGATACGTCAGATCATACAGGAAGCCCTCCCTCCATTATTTCTCAGCCAGCATCTACTTCTTTTGTGTCTCCTCTCAATGTCTCAACGGACATTTCATCCACAGGATTTGTCTTAAAAGATCCTGCCTCATGGCCAAATGTAATCCCAGATTCTCTACGTAATGCTTTCATTGCAGAAAACTTCAGTCAAACTCTGAACATTGACTTTAGGAAATCAGCAAGGATTTATGATGATGGAAGTCGTCGTTGTTTAAAGTCATCTATGTTTTATAGGAAGCTTGCAAATTCAGAAACTGTGAAAAGATCATGGATGGTATACTCTGAAAGCTCAGGAAAAGTGTACTGTTCAGCATGAAAGCTATTTTCTACCAAAGAAAATACCTTCACACAGGGGTTCAATGACTGGAAAAATTCCAAGCGTTTCGAGGAAAATGAAAACAGCACCACTCACAGGAGCTGCATTTTAGCCAGTGTATTTCGTGCACAGAAAAAAAGGCTTATTGGATTCTCATTTGGAAAATCAAACTGAAAAAGAGCGCACTTATTGGAGAAAAGTTCTAGAAAGAGTTGCTGCTGTTGTAAAATTCTTAGCTCTAAGAGGACTTGCTTTCCGTGGAGAAAATGAGGTTTTTGGTTCGGAAAACAATGGCAATTTCCTAGGGATCATAGAACTGTTAGCACAATTCGATCCATTCTTAGCAAATCATGTGTCACGCCTTGGGAATGCAGGAAGAGGCACTGTATCTTACATGTCATCTACTATATGCAATGAATTTATTGAACTGATGACTAAGAAGGTCCTCAATAACATCATAGCAGCTGTGAAAACTGCAAAATACTTTGCAATAAGTGTAGATTCAACACGAGATATTTCACATACAGATCAATTGACATTCATTGTTCGCTTTGTCGACTCCAGTGGTAAGCCTGTAGAGCGCTTTATAAAATTCATTCCTCTTTCAGGCCATGATGGAGAAACAATGATGAATGTAGTACTGGATACTCTGCTTGAACATGATCTCTCTATTATGGATTGCCGTGGCCAGAGCTACGACAATGCAAGTAACATGTCGGGTAAATATAATGGATTGCAAGCCCGTATCAAGCAAATCAACCCACTTGCTGAATATGTGCCCTGCTCAGCACATTCTCTTAATCTTGTTGGGTCATGTGCTGCAGAGTGTTGTGTCGCTGCAGTTTCATTTTTTGGACTTTTACAAGCACTAACTTTTTCTCTGCTTCAACGCATCGGTGGAGTATACTCAAGTCAACCATTCATGGAGATGTCATCAAATCATTATCAACAACAAGGTGGTCAGCTCAGCATGATGCAACACATGCTTTGAAAGACAGCTTTGCTGAAATACGTTCTGCTTTGATCCAAATAGCAGAGGATGAAGACCAGACAGCAACTACAAGAAGCGAAGCAGCCAGCTTAGCATCAAAATTGGAAGATTTTGAATTGGCCTTACTCTGTGTGCTTTGGGACTGTATACTGGAACGGTTAAATGCCACGAACAAGAGACTTCAGAAAATTGAAATTGAAATGGCTACTTGTGCTAACCTCTATGCAGGCTTAGTGGAATTTGTAAGCTCACTTCGCAATGATGAAGCTTTTGAAATGTTTGAAGAGAAAGCTAAACTGCTGGTGAAAGTCTACAGTTACCGGGCTGATCATCAGCGGTCAAGATAGAGGAAACGCAATTTTGAAGAGCCAGACAATGAATTTGTGTTGCTACCAAGGCAGAAAAGTAAGACAGCTACATACTTCGCCATTCTGGATTCACTGATTACAGAATTGGTGAAAAGAAATCTACCAGAATCTCAATGACAAGTTTGGATTTCTGTTCAAAATTACTACTATGCCAGATGCAGAATTGAGAGAAGCTGCATTAAAGTTGCAAAAACACCTTTCAGCAGATGTTCAGGACACATTTGTTGAAGAAATAGTTAATTTTTCTGGGTATATGAATCAGATTAAAGCTCCACCTGAAAAATGTGCGCCCTCAGCTGCTTTGAAACATTTAAGAAATGCAGGTATCTCAGAAACCTTCCCTAATGTTGACATAGTGTATCGCCTTTACCTAACACTTCCAGCTACTAACCGTGAAGGAGAACGTTCATTTTCCGTTTTGAAAAGAGTGAAAAACCAGCTCCGTTCAACAATGAGCCAAGACAAATTGTGTAACCTAGCCTTGTTGACCATTGAGTCTGATCTAATAAGAAATATTGATTTTCAGAATATAATTGATGATTTTGCCAATATGAAATCCAGAAAAAAGTTTATTTAAGAAGTGTCTGTGAATATAAACAATTCTTTACTTTCTTGAGTTTGTGATTTGATAGTCTTATGCATGATGCAATGATAACAATAATGGTCAGTGATTTATAAAGGGAATAATAGTGCTGTAATGGTTATGCTGAATATAATAGGTACAAGATGTCACTACTTTAATAGCCTAATCTAGTAATACTATGCTGTCTTGAGTTTATTCTCTTTAAAATGCATGATTTAACAAGATAGTTATAATGGCTGCTGGTAAATGGTTTTGGTTGTCTTGATGTACTTTCCCTATTAAATTTAATCTAAACAGCCAGAATGTATTTAATTAGACCTTAAACAGGCTCACACCGACCCCCCCCCCAAGCTGGAAGGGGTCGCTTTGCTTACCCGTAACTCAAAGGGGCCCCGCCAATCTGAATAGCCTAGGGCCCGGAGACTTCTTAATCCGGCCCTGCACATGGGCACACGCAGGAGACCAACAAGGCACACATGTCTGAGAATGCCTGTCTGAGGTTTGAGGAGCAGAATGATGCTGCAGTCAAAACTAAGGTCGAAAACTGGTGCACCAGTGTTACGCAGCGACATGCAGAAAAAATATTTTGTTTAATTAATTAGTAGCAATGTACTAGTGAGCTAATGTGAACTGGAGTGTGGTGTTTTTTTTTGGAGTAGATTATAAGTTGCATATAAGTTACTATTATTAGTATATATGTATATTTTTATATAGGTGAATTTTTGTCCTTCCTTCCTAATAATATTTAATATTGTTTAATATACGAGTACATGCTGGCCCAAGGTTCGCTGTGTTTTGCAGAGTAACTTTATAACTCCTGGACAGCAGTGTGAGCAGCATTTAGGAGCCAGGAACATTTTATTTAAGTTACATGAAATTCGTAACAACCAGCTCATCAATAGAGAAGGAAGAAGAGTCCTCATAAAAAATGGTAAGATGAGAGTAAGTCCCAATTCGCTCATCCAAATTGCCAACGAGGGCTACGTGACGGTCAGAAATACATAGTAGAAGTAAGAATAGGAAAGTGTTCACTGTCGTGCAAATCCGGGAGAACAGACAAGCATAATCAAGCGGGATTGACGAGGAGCAGATAGAAAGATCCATGCAAGACGGACTTGAGTGCGAGAGTCAATGGGTGGAAGCACTCGTATTTAAAACATGAAGAGGATGAGAAGTGAGAAGAGTCACCAACTGATCACCACGAGAGTCACAGTGGGACCCTCCCCAAAGATGATGAGCGTTAAAATCTAACAAAATGGGTGGCGACGGAAGAGATCAAGAATGTAATATCCAAGATACAGAATGCACGGGAAGGGAAGAGATATAGAGAGCAAACTGTATACCATCTGTGCAAATAAATACAGGCTGCAGTATGATGCAGTAGAGAACGAACAAAGATTTGTTGATACGGTATACCAATGCGCAGAACGAGTGCACTCTCATTATGATTCATCAGGAAAGGGATCGGAAGAATGCAACAGCACACAACCCGAAATAGGACAAACAGCTGAACGAATTTTGGGCTCTTGTAACCCGACACATACTAGAAAAAACTGGGAGAGCAACACCTGGAGCTCTCCCAGATTACCCGAGACCACGAATATTCCACTGTAAATAGGTCATTTTTCACAAAGACAGGTATGCAAACAATAAGAAGTGATAAAATTTATGGTCTGTTAGGGTCAGTGAAGTCAATGTGTGGAGGCAACGGAAAGCATGTAAGCAAGGAGGAATCAGAATGCTGTGAAGGAAAAGATTGCTGTGGGGGTCGTGAAAAATAAGAAGGGGTAGAAAGTGGCACACCAGTGTCCATCGAGGGTTTCGTCTCTGCAGTATAGTCAAAGATAGTGTCAAGTGTCTCAGCAGATAAGGAAGATGCCGATACCATGACTTCAGAGACAAGCGAGGTAGAGCAAGTAGAAATCAGGGAGACTATGGAGGGAACCAAAGAGGTTTGAAACGGGAGGGGAGTATGAACCTGGAGAGATGTGTCAGCAGGGGCAGAAGAGTCCTGCAGCGGAACAGGAGAGGAAGGAAACTGGAAGTTAACTAGGGAAGAAGTCTGGGGGTGGAACAGGAGAAGAGGGGACTACATGAGGGGGGTGAACCTCCACCTTCGTGAGAGTTAGAACGGGGGGAGAGAACCAGGCACCGAGGCCGAAAAGGAAAACTATTGGGGAATTGTAAGCACTGGAGGAATGCGAAGAGACTTGGGCTTGCGAGACAGGTTCAACTTAGCAGGTGATAGGCGCGATGATGATGTAGGCATGCGAAGTTTTCTAGACCGAGAAACTAGCAGGCGAGAAGTATAGGTAGGAATAGGTTAAGAGGTGGTGGTGACCCCGGGAGATATGACACTGGAAGAGCTGGTAGGCAGGGGAACCGCCAAGGTTGAAGGTCTCCTAGCTACTCGAGAATAAGGGACACAAGGAGGATTCCCCTGAAGGCAGAGCCGAGAGACAGCCATAGCATAAGTAAGGCCTTTGCTCTTCTTAAGAGAATGGATTTCTTGCTCATTAAGATATACCTGACATCGGCGGGAAAAAAATGGACGAGGTTTATTGCAATTTAGACAAGTGGGGGGGGGGAAGATTTCAAGATGTATCGGCATGATCTGTGGCACCGCAGACCTGGCATTCTGCTGATCTCCAGTATTTAGCAGGGTGTCCGAAGCACCAACAATTTTGACACTGTTGGGGAGTAGGGACCACTTTACAGACTTCTAGGCGATGGCCTGCGATATAAATGGAGGACAGTCATAGGTTAAGTGGGCAAGGTTACTAGGAAAGCATCTCTATCCGCAAGCAGCCAGAACATATGTATCTACTTTGAGAATTGGAAGGTCCTGAAGGGCTAATTGCTCCAAAATATCACTGCAAGACAGAAAATCACTCTGTACAATGGTATGCGGTAAAACCACTGTACACTGCAAGAATTGAGAGTTGCGTGCTTGTGAACTATGGGTAGTATGTTATCAGTGGAAATATCATGGGAAAGAGCATGAGCTTGTTCTGCATTCTGAATCGTAACTATGCGCGCACTGCTTCGAAGAGCGTGAAAGGATATAATTTGGCCAACGTGTCGTAAAATAGCTTTATCAATACTATGGTCAGGAAGATAATCAGTTGGAGATGTTGGTTGTAGGGAAAAGGATCTAGTCCACTGCATACTTGTAAACACCACGCATAAAGGAAGTGGGTGTTGCGTAGGTCGTTTCTGGATGGAATGAGCAGATATTGAAGAACCATCGTCAGCAAATGGTCTGGAACGTTCAGGTGTAGTACCGCGGACGGCCTGACCCGAGGTAGGTGAGCGATCCGAAAACCATCGCACCATATTCGGGGAAGCCGGATGCATAGTTAAAGGCATGCAAGAGGTAGAGGCACTAACAGAAATGGGCGGTGCCCCAGCACCTGGAGCAGGTGACGAAGCGTCACCAGCAGAAGGTGCAAGGGAATGGTCCAATAATGAAGCCGGGTCAGAACAGGATGCAGGAGCTAAAAGGGGCCTGGGAAGAGGAAGGCTATCACGGAACGAAGATTCCATGATAGTGGTACTTCTTTATTATTATTTTAAAGAAAGAAAAAATAAAGAGTGACAGCGGAAGGACAGTCACTAGAAGACATGTAAGGGGCCGTAAGTTACCCCCTCATCCGAGAGGACCTCGAGCCCACAAGTAGTGCAGATGCAGCGTGGAACCCGTGGCATACCCTACCTTTCACTCTAGTAAACCAGCATTCCGAGATAGCAACCTCTCGTCTACCGAGCCACCTCGGCTTACGAAAGAAAGGGTGGTTGGAAATCCGCCACAAAGCATACCTCCTTCGGCTGTAACCTTCCAGAACCGACAGGCAGCCTCTGGAGATACACCCGTCATCTACAGGACACCCCACCCACTTCCCGGAAATCCAGAAAGGGAGCAGGGCACCTCCAGACAATTGAGATTCCACGGGAAAATACACCACACCCGAGGAACCTCATGGAGCGGGATGAACTCCAGTAAACTTCCCCTTACCTAGAACTAATGCCAGAAGGGAGGACCCCAGAGGCTACAAACGGGATGGGGAAAGGGGGATGGGGAAAGGGGGGGAGGGTTGGGAGGAGGGAGGAAAGGGAGAAAGGGGGGGATTGGGAGGAAAGGGAGAAAGGGGGGGATTGGGAGGATGGGATAAGGAAGGGAGAATTGGGGGGGGGGGTTAATTAGGTTCGGTCTGAGGAAGAAGACTCAAAGGTTCAATCCCTCAGACCAATAGCCTCTTCACCACAACAAGGAGGCCGCCTTGAAGAGGCATCTTTGTGTAACCCACCGTAGGTGGCAGACAGCCGGTGAACTAAATTAAAATAGTTTGCAAAATATAAAAAACAACGTTCATATAGATGTTTTTTAAAAAATGCTAGCCTCTGCTTAAGGTCATACATAATAAATTTTACCTCAATTTCTTTCAAGTTATTAATCTAAGGATTATAGTCCAGTATACTGCTAGAGGATTGTGGCCTAGGTGACATCTGATGCTCATATAACCTTAATTTTAAAGTTACGATAACTTTTTTTTTTTATCAAGAAATTTGCATATAAAAAAATCCGTAATGCGTACCCTGTGCATAAATGCAAATAATTTGCATAACTGTTTAAATATGATTTACTAAAAGAATCTATTTGCGAATAAGTGAAAAATTAATAAATTTAATGCATAGCATTTACGCGAGCTTTCCATACGAGGCTTCCTTGAGAGACTCTCGGGGTTGCCTCAGTCGCCTCTCTAACCTTATGTACCTAATGTATGTTTCTTACCCGATAATTGGCAATCCTCGAACTGACAGCGTTATGCACCGTCACGGAGACGAGAGAGATGAACATTTAAGCTCGAGGACTTACCAACTGGTCAAGAATACTACATCACATAGGAACTAGACGTCCAGCTATCCGCCACTGACGAGTTACTGCCACTCGAGGCATATCTACACTACATTTCCCATGAAGTGCTCTCGCATTATTATTTAACCTTCATTATGTTTTCGAGATCTGTTAAAGATTGAAGTTAGATAAAATCGGGAAAATGTATAGGCAGAACATCACTGATCAATCAATCAAGTTTATTCTCTATAGGGATTACAATGCGGGGTTTACAGATTTTGGATATTGTGTGGTTTACATGTTTTAAAATACTAATTAGAGGGGGCCCACTAGGACACCTAGCATGGCTAGGCATTTCGGGCAGACTTAGATTAATTCAAAACTTTAAATCCTTACAGATTATGGTTTTAAGGCTAAGTGAGTTTAGCAATGTGAATGCTTTTGTTTTGGCACAATACAAAGTGTCTATACTGGAGTATCATAGGCAAACTTACGACTAGTTAGGATTTATTATTTTAAGATTAAGATTAGTATTTCTGGGTTTGTAGTCAGTGGGTCAGTCAGAGTAATTGTGAACCACGAGGTGGTTATCATGTAGTTAGTTGACGGGGTGTATCAGGGAGATAAGATGTTTTCTAATTGTAGTTTTGAAAGTGATGAATGTGTCTGCAGTTATAGTGTTTTCAGGTAGGGTGTTCCAGATTTTAGGCCCTTTGACACACATTGAATTTTTGTAAAGGTTTAGTCGGACATGGGGAATGTCATAGAGATGTTTGTGTCTGGTGTTATGCCTGTGGGTCCTGTCACAACTATCAAGGAAGCGCTTTAGGTCAAGGTTAATATTGGAATTTAAGGTCCTGTAGATGTAGATTGCACAGTAGTAAGTGTGGATGTACTGAACAGAGAGTAAGTTTAGATCTATGAAGAGCGGGGGGGGGGGGGATGGGGTGTTGCCAGGGATGGGATTTAGTGATTATTCTTACTGCGGCTTTTTGTTGGGTTATTATTGGGGGATGGTGAGCCTAGCCTAGTCTGTGTAGTTGTAGTATTTATTGTATTTAAATCATGCCTGATTTTACCATGTTTATCCTATTCTTGATATACAAGTATAAGAATTTTATGCATGAGTATTATCGATTATTGTTTATGTTGCTGAAGGTATTATGTATCAAATAATTTAGTGAAACATTACCTATGGTCCTTAGATTACACTAACAAAATTTCAGTTTTATCGTGTTTCTGGGAAATAAGCATCATTTCCCAATTCTGTATAACTAAACAAAATTTAAAAAAAAAACAATTTTGATCCCAGAACTTTGCTTTTGTTTTCGGAACACTTATGGAACACTTTCAAGAATGACTGATGTAAAACTATTATGTTCTAGGGTTTTGCTTGGCAAATATAAAAACAGGAGCTCACAAACCATCATTCAGCCTGGTTATAAATGACCATAATTTTTAAAGGGGTGGACCGGTAAGCCAGCGGAAGGCCTCGGTCAGATGACCAAAAGCTCCAAAGGCGGGTCATCATCTGACTAAGACCTACGTCAGGAAACATTTGTCCTGTTTCCTGACGAACCTTACCTAACCTAACCTAACCATCATTCAGTTTAGCTCTGGCTGCCTGAGAAGACACATCGGAAGTAAAATGGCATCAAGAGGCTGCAGTCATTCTCTAGATGCATTCTGCTACATATGTGGTCAATTCATAAAGAGAAGAGCAAAGAAGTTCTCTGTAATATCATCAAAAAAACAAAAAGGTGTGAAGTTTACAAAGTATATTCTGGTATGTAACAAACTAATTCTTTTGTTCTTTTACAGGATGATATAGAGGAGAAAAAAGAAAGCCATGAAGTTTGCTGTTCTGGCGTGAATCCACTTATCACTCAACTGCTACTACTGTCTGGTGGATCCTTCCAACCGCCAAACTGAGAAAAATGCACCTGCTATTTCTTATCCAGACCTTCCCTCTTCTATTGCACCAGTACCACACAGTGCTGCTCTCCCTTTACCTACACCTCCAGAAAGAAGTCAACTGTCAGAAGAAAGCAAATCAGAAAATGAAGAGCACAGTGAACAAGACTATGATCTCAAAGATGCAGCTGTTGTGAGGAATCCTTACTACCCAACCCAAACAGACCTTAATGACCTCATCAGAGATCTTGGTTTGATAAAGTCAAATGCCGAGCTTTTGATTTCAAGGTTCAAGGAGTGGGATTTGGTGGATGAGTGTGTGCAAGTGACAAGCCAAAGAAAACGTCACCAACATTTCTCAAGCTTCTTCACTACTGAAGGCAGGTTGTGCTACTATAATGAAGTATCAGGCCTGTTTGATGCAATTGGAATTACATGCAATCCAGATGAGTGTAGACTCTTGACAGCTCCTCCGAAGCCTAAAAGCTGTACGTCTGCACAATGGGAGCAAGTATCCATTTCTTTCCTTGGCTTATTCAGTGCATAATAAGGAGGACTACAAAAGTGTCAAACTTCTACTGGAAGCTTTGAACTCTGGTAAGTATGGCTGGGAAGTTGCTGGAGACTTCAAATTCGTGGTATTTTTTATGGGGCTCCAAGGATGTTTTACCATTTTTCCCTGTTATCTCTCACTGGGATAGTAGAGACAGAGCAGCACATTACCAGAGGAAGCACTGGCATCAAAGAATGAGTTCTCAGTAGGAAGACATCAAACAAACCATTGGTGGATCCTCAAAAGGTTCTGTTCCTTCCATTACACATCAAACTAGGGCTAATGGAACAGTTTGTTTCAGCTCTTGACAGTCTGCAGCCTTCAGGTATCTTCTAGACTTCATTCCCGAGCTATCAGAGGCAAAGGTGAAGGCTGGCATCTTCACTGGACCACAAGTCAGGAAAACTATGGAGTACTCATAATTTCCAAAGAAGCTCACAGAGAAGAAAAAGGAAGCCTGGGAGAGCTTTGTTGCTGTAGCATAGGGCATTCTAGGCAACAACAAGGCAGATAATTATGTGGAAATTGTTGAGAATCGGACTCAGTCTTCCCAGCAGCACACCTTAGCTAAGTGACGCTTACCCATAATGTATAGTAGTTTTGTGTTGGCCATCGTAAGCTCTAGTTATAGGGGTAGTGTTAGGGTGTGTTACAAATAAAAATTGTAATCCAAAATTGTAATCCAGTAATTAAATGGTAACACGAATTTCTTTACTAATAACACCTTTGTATTATATGTATTGTGCTAATAGTTATATTTTGTGTACCCAGCAAGTAAACCAAAATATAAAATCTCACACAATTTTAATTTAACAGTAGCTGGTTTTAATATTGTATTTATTAATTTAATGTCAGGTCTAGCTTTTTGTGAAAGTATGGATGGAGTGGGCATCGAAGGAGTGACAGTTCTGCGACCAAGTCCCACTTACCTCGCCCGAATTACTTGTACGTAATAATTCAGGTAATACCCTGTAAACCTCATGCAAGTAATTTCCCACATGAGAAAAGATTCCTAGAACCAGTGACCTATAGTTAACTCCCTATTCCTTATACATACGTTGTCAAAACATGATCAAATTTGCTACAACTCACCTTTGATGAAGGGCATGTTTAGGTAGCGGGCAACGTGATCTCTGAAGAACATCATGAAGGCGTGAGGTTTGTTATCCTTGGAGTTCATGGGATCAGAGTCACTCAGCCCACCAGTGCAGAGGTAGCGATAGCAACAACCATCATCCACTGCAGAAGAAACAGTAATGAGAGTATTCCATCCTACCCAAGTTACTGCAATATCTTTGAATATTTGTATCCTCATTATGGTGAAAATTTATATACAGCACAAGAAAATCAACAATAGCGTGTTCACTATACTCATTAAACTGTCAGGGAATAAGAGTTAAATCCTTTCAAACATCACACTTATTCATAAATCATTCAGTGCATCCACCTATATTGTCTGGCATCATCCTACTCACTATTGTAGCCTATGATATTTTATCAGTTTTCCTAAATAGTTTTTTTTTCCCCCACATCGTGTCTTCGTTACACTTTTTCGAATTTATATGCTGTAGCCTAGTCTCCTGCTTAGCCCCCGCGGCCCGGTCTGTGACCAGGCCTCCTGGTGGATCAAAGCCTGATCAACCAGGCTGTTGGTGCAAACCAACGTACGAGCCACAGCCCGGCTGGCCAGGAACCGACTTTAGGTGCTTGTCCAGTGCCAGCTTGAAGACTGCCAGGGGTCTGTTGGTAATCCCCCTTATGTATGCTGGGAGGCAGTTGAACAGTCTCGGGCCCCTGACACTTATTGTATGGTCTCTTAACGTGCTAGTGACACCCCTGCTTTTCATTGGGGGGGATGTTGCATCGTCTGCCAAGTCTTTTGCTTTCGTAGTGAGTGATTTTCGTGTGCAAGTTCGGTACTAGTCTCCTAGTTATGTCCAGGATGACAAATTTATATATATATACCAAGGTGCTAAAATCTTAAATTTTTCCTTCACTAGCATTTCAGGATAGCTACCTTGTCCAAATCCACCGAATGGCAAGGCATGACAACAAATTTTAAACTCTTCGGAAGAAATATCCAGGTATTCCGCTTCTTGCAAATTTTCATCATATCTTCATAAAACTCGTCAGTGAAAATTGTGCAAATTTTTTTGCTCTTCACTATTTACCATACTCTTCCAAATCCATTTTAAACACTTGCTTTCCCCTAATCAGCCAATTCGCACTAAACACTCATGTACAGTAACTACTACTAAATTCCAATAATGTCAATGCTAACTTCAAATTGCCTGTAGACAGAATTTGGTTTTGTTTGTAGAAAACTAACACTTCCCAAAGCCTAAAGTAGAATGTGATGACATTATACACAAACGTTTTACACAACACACATTCTGTAATGACCACTGATTTTAAATGTCTAATTTAATTATTTTAAAAACTTTCACATTCTAAGCAATGTACATTAGCTGTTGAGCTCCAGACATGAAACACCAAAGAAATCAGAGGTACTGCGTTATCCGATGTAGGTGTCATCACAGCCTGTAAGCCCAGCCCAGCCCAGCCCCCTCTGCTAGTGCTCTTGAAAAGAATACCGAGTGCGGTAAGGTTAGCAATTCATTTAGTATCAGTTACTGCATGGAAAGTTATATCCCTATGCTTTGATGAAAAGAACATTGTATCCAAGAGGTGCAGCTCTTCAAAACATCAATTAGATATTAAAAGAATTTTCATTGTTTTCCAAATTTTACTCTCCAAAATTTACTGCAACCTTAAATAAATTTAAGAAACTTATTTGCATACCTTCTGTAAGCTACGAGACAAAGACCAGTTCAAGGGTCGAAAGTAGAATGAGAAATTAACACCTTTACAGTCCGGTAATCCAAAGCTTTGTCTCAAGTAGTGAAAATTTGAAGCCGAGCAACAGGAATTAAAAAAAAATAAAAATTGAGACTAAAACCACCTCAAAAATCAGTCCAAAAATTTCCCCAAGAGACAAGAATTTAGGTTTGAAGCTGAACATATATTGTGTTGAAAATTCTCCAATAGAGGGGAGGGGGGTATATCTCAGCCCTCTCAGCCCCCCTCAGCCATCTGAGGAACTCAGCCCTCCCCGAAGGGTCTAGTGGACTGCCTTCCTCGCAAACAGCTGTTTGTACCATAGTGTCACGAGGCACGCTTTCCTCTCCGTGCTAGAGTTCTTGTTGCAACTACACAGTAATTACTCTTTTCCCCTTAGCAGAACTTAAGGAAAACCCTGCACCCACTTTATCAGCAATTGGGACTATTAGAAATTCTAGTCTATAGCTAGATGAGAAATCTATGCTCTAGTATCGAGTACTGTTGCAGTGTGTAGCAAGGAAGAAAAATAAAGCCGAGTTCAGCATATCCTTTGTGGGGACGATGAGGAGGGGGGGCAACGAGGGCAGGGGGGGGCTTCAGATTGCTTCAATGAAGGGATGTGTCATGAGGGCGTTGCTTCCTTATCGTTAAAAGACAAAGTGACAGTAGCGACCAGTGTCTTCTTTACTTATTCATTCTGACAATCTCAGGAAACTAGATGTTAGACTAGCTCCCTTGTGAGTCAGGAAATTCACGGTAGAACTAATCATGTAGTGTTATTTTGTCTCCATGTTTCCCTGCTGTGGATAATGCCACAAAACTGAACAAATTATGGTACTGAATGATGAAGTGCAACCGGTATTGCAAGTGATTGCAACGAACATTCCTGGCAGTGGCGAAGAAGTGCAACAATCCCCGAGACACTCAAGCCTTCAGTCAAGTCACCGATATCAGCCTTAATGGCGCTGTCAGTGCCATAAGCTCAAGATACACGAGCAAGGCAAGTCAATCTCACCTTTAATGCCATAATGAACTGCAGTCCATGGGCAGACACGGTGATTAGGGCTGTCCTATACAAGGCCATGATAGGAGGGCTTTACACCAAACCAAACGAGTGCCACTAAGCATTTCGGATAATTATAAGATGCAGAGATATATGCTCCTTTGGGGCAAATTGGTATCTAACCCACTTGTCAATTCTACAGCCCTGGTGGGAGCTGGAATGGCACCCCAAATGGATGGCCAGGGAGAGGCTGCTATACACTGTGCTGTTAGCAGATGAGCACCGATTGCTACATGTAGTTTCATGCAGGAAAGTGTACTTATCTAACCAGTTCTCCACATATATAGAATTCTAGCTATTCCACAAAAACTAATTTCTTTATTAAGACTAGCAAATTATAACTTGCACAGCTCAAAATTGATGTGAACTTTCCAATGAGCAAAAGCAACCATTGCTTCGAGTTCGAAGTTAATTAAAAGCAATCAAGTTATTTCTCGTAATTCACGTGTTTCAAGTTCATTAACTACCCCAAATATTAGCAAATTTATATCTAATGCCTAAACATGTTGAGTATTGTGCTAAGGTTTTCACATTGTCAACAAATCATGGAATAGTCTAAATAAAATTGACTCGAGGTCACTGGCACTTGCCAGCAGTTACACGAATCTGTTACAAAGCACCAGCGTTCAAAATTTTAAGCGGAGTGAACGAGGCATTCTAGTAATAAATTAAAACATGCCAAAACATTCGGGCAAAGTAGCTCCTTTCAGGACAATTAAATACAAAAGTCATAGAGGTTTCGGATAAAAATAATAGTTAAAAAGCATTCGTCTCTCGACCTCCGGGGAGAGAGGACGCACGCCTAGTAGCTACACCTGCCCTCTGGTGGTGACCTTTTGCAACTGGAAGACAAGATGGCAGTTCGAGTGGGTCAGAGGATCAACACTTTGTATTCAGCTGGTACGTGGCACGCTGAGTGGCGAAACAATGAATACCTTGCTACCTGCCATCATCAGAGACGTCTATGGTGTCCCCAACGATGAAGTATATGGTGTAGCTTTAAACGGGATGTCCAGGGTATTCGTGAAAATGAATCGTGCTGGCTTCTACGACAGAATCGTTGACGAGTACCAGGAGAGGAAGATGACTGAACTCAACGGTGGACGTCGTCTTGCACGATGTATCTAAGTACTATACGTGGGTGAAGGCGAGAAACGTCCCTTTCGAGGCGACTGCGTATGGTATACAAGAGGCTTTCAACAGTTATGGTAAAGTCCATTCAGCTACTATGGAAGTATGGGAAGATGGGCCATACGAGGGACTACCGGAGGGTTCTTATACCCTCAAAATGACTTTGGCTAGGCCTATACCATCCTACGTCATGCTAGTGGGTTACAGGACGCAGGTCTACGTGCACTATGCCGGACAGAGAAGGACCTGTCACTTATGTAGCTCCTACGATCATATGGCAGCAGAGAGTCCTAGGAGACTACCAGGGCACCTGGCATGTCGGCTGTGGAGCAGCGCCCTTGTGAGTTGAGGCCAGAGTTGGGAAAGGAGGAAGCGAGGACGATTGGTAGTTGAGTGATAGGGTTGAACGAGAAGAAAGGACGGCTGGTACATGTGTCACACTCCCATAGACTCGGGGGAGCCAATGAGACCATCAGGGGCTCCACCGAGAAGGAACGACGAGCCTCAGGACAACTTACTGGAGGACGTGTTGAGAGATTTTTTGGACGGGTGGGAGACCTGTGCCTTAAGTGTTGCCGAGGCCGATGTGAGGGAGGAACAGCAGTCTGTAGTAAAAACATTGTGTGGACCTCGCTTGGAGCAAGTGGTGGAGGTGGAGGTCCATCAGGAGAATTTGTCAGATGAGGACATGTGTGCGAGTGGTGGCTCTAGGAAAAGGCCGGCTGGTATGGCAGAGGCCGAGGAGGTACTCACGCCAGGGCAGAGGCCGGGCAAAAAAGCTTGGGCACCGAAGGAAGAGTTGTTGGACCGAAAGGATCCAGTGGAGAATGAGTTATGCAGTGAAAGGGTAAAGGGTGGGGAGGGAGTCCTGGGAAAGTCTGGTGAGGCGTCGGGTCGATGCACTGGTAAAGGTGTGGTAGGCAAACCACAGCGGCATCGAGGGAAGCCACCCTTCTTGTAACCTTCAGGTGTGTCACCCTAAATGTGAATGGTCTCAAGGGTGAGATCAAAACTGTGTGGTTGGTATGGTTTTTACGTAGATTTCAGGTGGATGTGTGTTTCTTGCAGGAACACAATCATAAGATTGGAAGCGACTTGGTGTTGAATGGGTATAAGTTATACGTTAGTTGTGCTCGGCTGTTGAAGGGGGGTGGCGATAGCGATAAAGGAGACCAGCCCCTTGCATGTCACGGGTTGGGAGGAGGCAGGGGGGAGGGCTGTGCGGGTAGATGGCATATGGGGGTGATAGAAGGGCATGTTTCATTGGTGTGTATGTGCCGGCGTCGAGCAATACATGGGTAAAGGTGGACTTTGTGAGAAAAGACTTTGTATCATCTGCGAGGATTGCCTGCCATCACGATCATTGGAGAGGATTGGAATTGTGTTATTCAGGGCCGAGATGTTGAACCGAGGGGGGCAGGTTGAGTTTTAAGTGTTCTGAGGGATGTGGGTGTTGTAGATGTTGCAGGGGGGGAGGAGGTTATATGGTGGAGCACACGTTCATATGTAGGGGGTATGCTGCAAGACTAGACAGAATTTACATCATGCAGGGATTGGAGGTAGGGAGGGTGCAGACATTTGACGTGGGTTTCTCGCATTATAGAGTGGTGATAGTAGATCTGTCGTGGGAGGGTGCCATGCATATTTACCCCGGCTATTGGAAGTTGAATGTGCGGCTGCTCAGGGGAAAGGGTGGGGGAAGGGGTTTTGAGGAGTGGTGGAATGGGTTTTGGGGTGCTAGGGATCGGGCTATGGAGCTTATAGACTGGTGGGAATTGCAGGCAAAACCTGGGATTGCAGATTTTTATAGGGTCAAGGGACGTGAGGAAGCAAGATGGAGATGTGGATTGCAGAATTATTTGGAAGGACAGTTGCAGGCATGTTACGTGAGGGGGGAGGGGGGAAGAGATCGCATTACTTCGAGGTAGGATTGAGGAGATTCATAACAAAAGTTTTGATGCTGTACGTTTTTGTTCAGGGTTGGACGGTGTGTTGTGGGGAGATAAACTGAATGGGTATGTTTTGTGTAAGTTTAGGGAATGTAGGAGAGTGACCACGTTATTGCAGTTAGTGACTAGTGCGGGGGGTGGGGAATTACCCGGAAGGTGCGGTCCTTGTCTCCACTGAGAGTATGAGCATTTATGCTGATGAATGGTTCAGGGGAAAACGGAGTGTGTGTGTGGGAGACGAGGCAGCTGGCAGGAGTCTTTCGGTAGGGGGGTTCATAATGCTATAGGAGAAAAGGATAGGGGGGGTTGGAGGCTGATATTAACGAGGCTGAGGTGGCGGATGCTGTCTTCGGCATGAGCACGGGTGAGGCACCAGGGATTGACGGTTTGCCTATCGATTTTTATAGGGCTCATTGGGGCGCATGAAGCATTGCTTTGTTGGGGTTTTGAACAATATGCTAGATGGGCAGAGAATGGGCGAGTCACAATGTACGGGCATAGTAGTATTAGCACCAAAGAAGGAAGGGGTGCAGGCGCTGACTGCTTTCTGGGCGATTTCCTTAATGTGTGCGGACTATAAGGTGTTCGCAAAGATTTTAGGGAATAGAATAAAGGCGGTTCTGGGATCGCTCTTACACTGCAATCAGTTTGGAATTCCAGGGAGGAGTATGCGGGAAGGACACGGGCACATACGGGATATCTTAGAGAGCTGTGGAGGGGGGGTTCTAGGTGTGGATTGGGAGAATGCGTATGATTGTGTGGACAGGGTGTTTTTGCGCGAGTGCTTGAGTGGTTTGGGTTTTGGAGCCAAGGTGGTAGGGTGGGTGGATGCATTGTATGTGGGGGCGAGGATGCGGGTGCAGGTGAACGGTCGGTTAGGTTGTGAGATTCGTATGGAGAGGGGTTTGTGGCAAGGTTGCCCGCTTTCACAGCTGTTATTTCCTTGTGTACAGAATCCATTTTATGAGCTTGTAGACCGAAAGTTGTGTGGGGTGGGTGCTGAGGGGAATGAAGGGGGTGTTGTGGGTTATGTTCATGATACGACGATCTTACTTAGTGGAAACGAGGATTTTTCAAGGGTGGGTCGAGTCATCGAGAATTTTGGGGCCGTAACGGGAATGAGGGTCAACAAAAGCAAGTCGATGTTGTTAGAGGTGGGCACTTGGGTAGGCAGGAGATTGGGTCAGGGGTTTGGATGGAATGTCATGGAACGGATCAAGATTTGTGGGATTTGGTACACAGCGGATAGGCAGGACAGTAGAAGGGTTAATTCCAAGGTGGTTAGGGACAGGGTGGTAGGTAGGCTACATGGCCTTCGGGCCAAGATGTTACGTTGCATCAAAGGGCAGTGGTTGTGAATTCGTTGGTATACACTAAGGTTTGGGGGGTGGTGGCAGTATATCCCTTGAGGGATTGTGATGTAATAGACATCCAAAGATGGGCGTTAAGGTACATATAGGGTTATGGGAGGGCGTGGTTGGGACATGACGTAGGAATGAATGGGGTGCGTCAGGGGGGATTGGGTTTGTTGGCATTGGGGCCCAGGTTGAGGGCAATTTATGTCAAGATGTGATACCTCAGAGGGGGGGTCAGGGGGCGGCGTGTGGGGGAGGTGATGAGGGACGTTCGTTGTTGGAGTGGGAGGGGCCTGGAAGTGTGTGAGGATATGTTGCGGTATATGTTAAGGGTTCGAGATGTGCGGCGATTGCCATAGGGAGGCTGGTGGGAGTCGAGTATTATCGGGAGACGTTGCAAGGGGTGGCTGTCTTCCCCACATATGAATGAGAGGTAATATGGGAGGAATTTCGAAAGCTAAGAATTCCTGCAAGGGTGCAAGAAGTGGTGTACAGATTCCTTATGGGTACATTGGCATCAAAAGAGGTGTTGAGGCAGAATGGATATGTGAGCGAGGCATCATGTGCACAATGTGGTGACGTGGAAACTGCCTTCCATGTGGTGTATTTTTGTCCTTTTTTGGAAAATGTAAGGGTGTGGTTAAGGGGTGTTTTTGGGTTACTGGGGGGGAGGGGGGGTCCTAAGGGCTTTACTTTTAGACGTGGGAGGAGTGTCTCGTGAGGTAGCGAGGGCGTTAAGGTATATAATGGTTGATTTTTTGTACCTTTCTTGGGGAATGAGGGAGGTGGGGGGTAATGTCAGAATCGAGGCTTTAGCGGGCAGATTTTACAGGTCGGTGGGTAGGAATAGGAGCTTATATGGGGGCCAGTGGGTTACTCTTTTTCCGGAGAGTTATCGGGGATTGAAGGTCGCACGACTGCTACGGTTGGTGCCCGGGAAGGACGGCAAGGGGTTGGCTTCCAGAGGTGAGTGATGAGTAATTGGGGACAAATGTAGTAAGGAAGTGCGGTGATGGTGGCTGCTACAGTGGTGTATGTGAGAGAACATTTGCATCATGTTCCTAAGATGAGGACGAAGCCAGTTGTCCTCGAGACCAGACGTTTGTATTCCTTCATAGTTCACAGGGGGTTTCAGTATGAAAAGATATTATAAACGTTGCATGGCACAGGAACCCAAGGTATAGCTTCTGTCGATCGACAGTCTTTCCTGGGTGAATGGTTCTGGGTTTTGGCAATGGTCAATCTATTCTCTTTCACCGATCCATGTTTTAACATGGGAGCTTTCGTGTGTGTGTGTGTGTGTGTGTGTATAGGTGTGTGTGTGTGTATAGGTGTGTGTGTGTGTATAGGTGTGTGTGTGTGTATAGGTGTGTGTTTATAGGTGTGTGTGTGTATAGGTGTGTGTGTATAGGTGTGTGTGTGTGTGTATAGGTGTGTGTGTGTGTATAGGTGTGTGTGTGTGTATAGGTGTGTGTGTGTGTGTGTGTATAGGTGTGTGTGTGTATAGGTGTGTGTATAGGTGTGTGTGTGTGTGTGTGTATAGGTGTGTGTGTGTGTGTATAGGTGTGTGTGTGTGTGTGTGTGTATAGGTGTGTGTGTGTGTGTGTATAGGTGTGTGTGTGTGTGTGTATAGGTGTGTGTGTGTATAGGTGTGTGTGTGTGTATAGGTGTGTGTGTGTATAGGTGTGTGTGTGTATAGGTGTGTGTGTGTGTATAGGTGTGTGTGTGTGTATAGGTGTGTGTGTGTGTATAGGTGTGTGTGTGTGTATAGGTGTGTGTGTGTGTATAGGTGTGTGTGTATAGGTGTGTGTGTATAGGTGTGTGTGTGTATAGGTGTGTGTATAGGTGTGTGTGTGTGTGTATAGGTGTGTGTGTGTGTGTGTGTGTGTATAGGTGTGTGTGTGTGTGTGTATAGGTGTGTGTGTGTGTGTGTGTGTGTATAGGTGTGTGTGTGTGTGTGTGTGTATAGGTGTGTGTGTGTGTGTGTATAGGTGTGTGTGTGTGTGTGTATAGGTGTGTGTGTGTATAGGTGTGTGTGTGTGTATAGGTGTGTGTGTGTATAGGTGTGTGTGTGTATAGGTGTGTGTGTGTGTATAGGTGTGTGTGTGTGTATAGGTGTGTGTGTGTATAGGTGTGTATGTGTATAGGTGTGTATGTGTATAGGTGTGTGTGTGTGTGTGTGTGTGTGTGTGTGTGTGTGTATAGGTGTGTATAGGTGTGTGTGTGTGTATAGGTGTGTATAGGTGTGTGTGTGTATAGGTGTGTATAGGTGTGTGTGTGTGTGTGTGTGTGTATAGGTGTGTGTGTATATAGGTGTGTGTGTGTGTGTGTGTGTGTGTGTGTATAGGTGTGTGTGTGTGTGTGTATAGGTGTGTGTGTGTGTGTGTGTGTGTGTGTGTGTGTGTGTGTAGGTGTACTCAC
>NC_091348.1:4654127-4694127 GCF_038502225.1 Cherax quadricarinatus
TAAATGTTGCAACTCCCACACTATTATTTCACATTTTAAATTATACTCACATCTTAGTTTTCAAAAGGTCATCCAGTACCACTTTTGCGAATACCGAGGAGGCCAGAGGAGAGAAATTTTATATTAATAAATTTGTATATCAGGAGGAATAAATGTATAATAAATTGCTGCTAATACTATTAGTTTGCAGTGTGGAAATTTTTCTACAATCATTCTAAATGTGGAGTATATAAATGTAAACAGATGTGATGTGTAAAAGTGTGACGCTAAGTGGACCTTCAGACATTTCGAGTGAAAAGAGGTGTGCAGTGGCAGCAGAGTGGCACAGAGGCTGACTATATGGTGATCTATTAATTGTGCAATTGTCTTGTGTAATCGAGCGTCCACGAGGCCGAAAATGGTGATATTGGCTAGAATCAAGGATTAGAAATTACTTTAACGTAAGCACGTAAAGAAACTAGAGAAAGTGGAAAGGTTTGCAACAAGACTATTCCCAGAGCTAAGAGGCAAGTCCTACGAGGAGAGGCTTAAGGAAATCGACCTGACACTTGACGACAAAAGAGAAGGGGACATGATAACGACGTATAAAATACTGAGAGGAATTGACAAGGTGGACAGAGAATGTTCCAGAGATGGGACACAGCAACAAGCGGACAGTTGGAAGTTGAAGACTCGGATGAATCACAGATGTTAGGAAGTATTTCTTCAATCACAGAGTAGTCAGGAAGTGAAATAGTTTGGGAAGCGATGTAGTGGAGGCAGGATCTATTTATAACTAAGAGGTATGATAAAGCTCATGGTGCAAGGAGAGTGACCCAGTAGCGGCCAGTGAAGAGGCGGGGCCATGAGCTATGCTTCGACCCCTGCAACCAGAAATAGGCGAGTACACAGACAGAAACGAACGAAGACAGACTGAGAAAGAGACAGACCGATGAGGCTGATAATCACGAAGATGTGGGTTAATGCAGAGGGACGGGAGAATCTTACCAGCGGGAAGCATAAGCGTGGAGGCTCACCTGTGCCTCTTAGCCTCAGTCTCTGAAGAATTGTTGAAAATGAAGATTCTTGCAGAAGAGCAAAAGTGAAATATTAGAAATGTGAATATATCATTAAATCCCAGCATCCCGGAACAACGTGACTAGCAGTACTGGCTCTCTCAGGAACCACTTCCTATCCCAGCGAACAACCATTCAGATATTACGATCAAAAATTAAGCGCCAAGTCCAGCCACGAGAGAGATTCCCCGGAATTAACTAAGCTTGGCAAAGCTTCCTATTTAGACTAAGCAATATCACAAGCTATTAACCTAAAAGGAGGTCGAATGGTAAAGAAATGAGTAATATAGCCATTTATTGGCCACTCTGGGTCAGCAGGCAACCTGTCAGTAGCATATCCATCACAATGGTTACGTTATCTTTTGGGTGAAGCGACAGACCACAACACTACAACTGGCAGAAACACACTGATCCTGAGGATACACTTCCCTTCCTTTCAGAAGAAAATTATGCGAAAAGCGAAAATATCCACTATTTAAATCTCATCGTTTGATCAACACGGCTGATCCATTGCCAAACTGGTTTGATAATTTAAAAACAAAAAAAGTGCCGCAGAATAAATAATGTTCCAGCTAGCTTCTCAGAGCCCGCCATAACGGGCACCATTACACGAAGAAAGTTTTCCTGCTAAACTATCATGCATTCATAATCAAGTAGTGTCAGTGTCCATAAAGTCGAATTCACAACCATGTATCTCATGACGGGAGGTCTTCCTGGTCTATCATGGCGGGAGGCCTTCCTGGTCTATCATGACGGGAGGCCTCCCTGGTCTATCATGACGGGAGGCCTCCCTGGTCTATCATGGCGGGAGGGCTCCCTGGTCTATCATGACGGGAGGCCTTCCTGGTCTATCATGACGGGAGGCCTCCCTGGTCTATCATGACGGGAGGCCTTCCTGGTCTATCATGGCGGGAGGCCTTCCTGGTCTATCATGGCGGGAGGCCTTCCTGGTCTATCATGACGGGAGGCCTCCCTGGTCTATCATGACGGGAGGCCTCCCTGGTCTATCATGGCGGGAGGCCTTCCTGGTCTATCATGACGGGAGGCCTCCCTGGTCTATCATGACGGGAGGCCTCCCTGGTCTATCATGACGGGAGGCCTTCCTGGTCTATCATGACGGGAGGCCTTCCTGGTCTATCATGACGGGAGGCCTTCCTGGTCTATCATGGCGGGAGGCCTTCCTGGTCTATCATGACGGGAGGCCTCCCTGGTCTATGACGGGAGGCCTCCCTGGTCTATCATGGCGGGAGGGCTCCCTGGTCTATCATGACGGGAGGCCTCCCTGGTCTATCATGACGGGAGGCCTTCCTGGTCTATCATGACGGGAGGCCTTCCTGGTCTATCATGGCGGGAGGCCTTCCTGGTCTATCATGACGGGAGGCCTCCCTGGTCTATCATGACGGGAGGCCTCCCTGGTCTATCATGGCGGGAGGGCTCCCTGGTCTATCATGACGGGAGGCCTTCCTGGTCTATCATGACGGGAGGCCTTCCTGGTCTATCATGACGGGAGGCCTCCCTGGTCTATCATGGCGGGAGGGCTCCCTGGTCTATCATGACGGGAGGCCTCCCTGGTCTATCATGGCGGGAGGGCTCCCTGGTCTATCATGGCGGGAGGGCTCCCTGGTCTATCATGACGGGAGGCCTTCCTGGTCTATCATGACGGGAGGCCTCCCTGGTCTATCATGACGGGAGGCCTTCCTGGTCTATCATGACGGGAGGCCTCCCTGGTCTATCATGACGGGAGGCCTCCCTGGTCTATCATGACGGGAGGCCTCCCTGGTCTATCATGACGGGAGGCCTCCCTGGTCTATCATGACGGGAGGCCTCCCTGGTCTATCATGACGGGAGGCTCCCTGGTCTATCATGTCGGGAGGCCTCCCTGGTCTATCATGGCGGGAGGGCTCCCTGGTCTATCATGACGGGAGGCCTCCCTGGTCTATCATGGCGGGAGGCCTCCCTGGTCTATCATGGCGGGAGGGCTCCCTGGTCTATCATGACGGGAGGCCTTCCTGGTCTATCATGACGGGAGGCCTCCCTGGTCTATCATGGCGGGAGGGCTCCCTGGTCTATCATGACGGGAGGCCTTCCTGGTCTATCATGACGGGAGGCCTCCCTGGTCTATCATGACGGGAGGCCTCCCTGGTCTATCATGACGGGAGGCCTTCCTGGTCTATCATGACGGGAGGTCTTCCTGGTCTATCATGACGGGAGGCCTTCCTGGTCTATCATGACGAAAGGCCTTCCTGGTCTATCATGACGGGAGGCCTTCCTGGTCTATCATGGCGGGAGGCCTTCCTGGTCTATCATGGCGGGAGGCCTTCCTGGTCTATCATGGCGGGAGGCCTTCCTGGTCTATCATGGCGGGAGGCCTTCCTGGTCTATCATGACGGGAGGCCTCCCTGGTCTATCATGACGGGAGGCCTCCCTGGTCTATCATGACGGGAGGCCTCCCTGGTCTATCATGACGGGAGGCCTCCCTGGTCTATCATGACGGGAGGCCTCCCTGGTCTATCATGACGGGAGGCCTCCCTGGTCTATCATGACGGGAGGCCTCCCTGGTCTATAATGACGGGAGGCCTCCCTGGTCTATCATGACGGGAGGCCTCCCTGGTCTATCATGACGGGAGGCCTCCCTGGTCTATCATGACGGGAGGCCTCCCTGGTCTATCATGACGGGAGGCCTTCCTGGTCTATCATGACGGGAGGGCTCCCTGGTCTATCATGACGGGAGGGCTCCCTGGTCTATCATGACGGGAGGGCTCCCTGGTCTATCATGACGGGAGGGCTCCCTGGTCTATCATGACGGGAGGGCTCCCTGGTCTATCATGACGGGAGGGCTCCCTGGTCTATCATGACGGGAGGCCGCCCTGGTCTATCATGACGGGAGGCCGCCCTGGTCTATCATGACGGGAGGGCTCCCTGATCTATCATGACGGGAGGGCTCCCTGGTCTATCATGACGGGAGGCCTCCCTGGTCTATCATGACGGGAGGCCTCCCTGGTCTATCATGACGGGAGGCCTCCCTGGTCTATCATGACGGGAGGCCTCCCTGGTCTATCATGACGGGAGGCCTCCCTGGTCTATCATGACGGGAGGCCTCCCTGGTCTATCATGACGGGAGGGCTCCCTGGTCTATCATGACGGGAGGCCTCCCTGGTCTATCATGACGGGAGGGCTCCCTGGTCTATCATGACGGGAGGCCTCCCTGGTCTATCATGACGGGAGGGCTCCCTGGTCTATCATGACGGGAGGGCTCCCTGGTCTATCATGACGGGAGGCCTCCCTGGTCTATCATGACGGGAGGGCTCCCTGTTCTATCATGACGGGAGGCCGCCCTGGTCTATCATGACGGGAGGGCTCCCTGGTCTATCATGACGGGAGGCCTCCCTGGTCTATCATGACGGGAGGGCTCCCTGGTCTATCATGACGGGAGGGCTCCCTGGTCTATCATGACGGGAGGCCTCCCTGGTCTATCATGACGGGAGGCCTCCCTGGTCTATCATGACGGGAGGCCTCCCTGGTCTATCATGGCGGGAGGCCTCCCTGGTCTATCATGGCGGGAGGCCTCCCTGGTCTATCATGGCGGGAGGCCTCCCTGGTCTATCATGGCGGGAGGCCTCCCTGGTCTATCATGGCGGGAGGCCTTCCTGGTCTATCATGACGGGAGGCCGCCCTGGTCTATCATGACGGGAGGCCGCCCTGGTCTATCATGACGGGAGGCCGCCCTGGTCTATCATGACGGGAGGCCGCCCTGGTCTATCATGACGGGAGGCCTCCCTGGTCTATCATGACGGGAGGCCTCCCTGGTCTATCATGACGGGAGGCCTCCCTGGTCTATCATGACGGGAGGCCTCCCTGGTCTGTCATGACGGGAGGCCTCCCTGGTCTATCATGACGGGAGGCCTCCCTGGTCTATCATGACGGGAGGCCTCCCTGGTCTATCATGATGGGAGGCCTCCCTGGTCTATCATGATGGGAGGCCTCCCTGGTCTATCATGATGGGAGGCCTCCCTGGTCTATCATGATGGGAGGCCTCCCTGGTCTATCATGATGGGAGGCCTCCCTGGTCTATCATGATGGGAGGCCTCCCTGGTCTATCATGATGGGAGGCCTCCCTGGTCTATCATGATGGGAGGCCTCCCTGGTCTATCATGATGGGAGGCCTCCCTGGTCTAATTGCACCTGGAAAGGAGCTGGGCCTGACAGCCATAACAGACTCAGGCTGATGTAACCAAGTATAAGCTACTAGATTACTAGTCTGTACAAGGCTGAATAAAGGAAATAAAATCTACTTTTCCAGATGAACTAGTTAAAACTCAGCACCTGTATGTGTCATACGAAACAGGATTTAAAAATAAAGGAGACAACCTCTTCTAGAAGAAAAAAAATATGAATCTGCCGAAACAACCAGCAACGCTGATTTCATAGAAGTTACTAGGCTACCTGGTGAAACGTTACTGCAATGGCTCCGTGAAAATTTCCTAGCAAAACCGCTTTAAAGAGCCAGAGTGCACCATATTAACGGTTACAACAGTGAAAATAAAGCGAAGTCTTAGATACAATGAAAGAACCATCCAGTAAGGTATTACCATCATGCCGTAAGTGAAATTAAAGCTTGTTAAATGTTTTGTCCTTGCATGATAGTTTCTCAGATCATTACAAATGGCAGATTAATATAGCATTCGGGGGTAATTTTAAAAACTGTTATTGCAATTCAACGTTAAATTACAGAGCAAAGCTTTGTTCTGTTATTTAAAAACTAAATTCAGTATGCGAGCAGAGGAGCTTACCCGTGTAGAGGCAGAAGATCTGGACGCTAGGGAATGGAGTAATGGCACCAACGAAAAATGAGATCATGTCAGTGAGGGAAGTGATGGTGATGCTGACAGCAGATTCTGCCATAGTTTGGCCCATCCTCTCCTGTACACTGTCCTGCAGCTTTGTGCGGCGCCACGCCGCCAGCATCACGAAAGCGTTGTCGATACCGATGCCTGAGAAAATTTAGCCCATCTGAGACTAAACTAACATCTCTTCTCACCAGGCGGGTCAGGTTCAAAACAACCATGTAATATTTAATTCAGAGGTATCAGTCATCTTATTAAATATATTAGTAGTTCACAGGAAAGCAAAAGCTGACTAAATGTGATTTAGAGCAGAATAAAAGACTAGTGAGCAGGTACTCGCCTAACATGAGGAAGGGCGAAGCCATGTTTATGCCGATGAACTCTACCCCGAGGTATATCAGGAAACCGTAGGCGGCGAGGCAGGCGAGGGTAGCTGAGATGATGCTTGCAAAACCCAGCCAGGGCTTAGAACGCACCCAGTCACCCATCATAACAGAACACACGCTGAACACCACCAATATAGCTACAGCTACGGCATATAAAGGCGCCACTGAGTGCGTGTTTCTTTCCAGCTCAACTTCGAGCGTGCGAGACACGAACCTTGCTACAGAGATGAACTCGAACTCCCGCTTTTCCACTGCTTCGAGGAGGGCATCTTCCCACAGCGTGGCTCTGGATGCAGAACATAACATAAGAAAGAAGGAACACTGCAACAGGCATACTGACCCATGCGGAGCAGGTCCATGTCCCCCCCGGATTAGACCTATGACCCACCCACCCCGGATAAGCCCAATGACCCACCCAGTCTGATCATCTCCACTCAAGGAAGGAGCACTGCACCAGACCCAGCAGCACAAGCTAGTCAAGTCCAACTCACACCCACTCATGTATTTATCTAACCTATTTTTAAAATTACACAACCTTTTAGCCTGAATAACTGTACTCGGGAGTTTGTTCCACTCATCCACAACTCTATTACCAAACCAGTGCTTTCCTATATCCTTCCTGAATCTGATTTTTTCCAACTTGAAACCATTGCTGCGAGTCCTGTCTTGGCTGGAAATTTTCAGCACGCTATTTACATCCCCTTTATTCCTGTTTTCCATTTATACACCTCGATCATATCCCCCCTAATTCTACCCCTTTCAAAAGTGCAGATTCAGGACCCTCAGTCTATCCTCATAGGGAAGATTTCTGATACATGGGATCATCTTTGTCATCCTCCTTTGTACGTTTTCCAGAGCATTTATATCCATTCTGTAATACAGTGACCAGAACTGAGCAGCATAGTCTAAATGAGGTCTAACCAAGGATATAGAGTTGAATAACCTGAGGACTTCTGTTATTTATACTTCTAGATATGAAGCCAAGAATTGTTAGCTTTAATGCGAACACTTATGCACTGTTGTCTTGGTTTTAGATTACTGCTAACCAGAACTCCTAAATCCTTTTCGCAATCAGTAGTATTAAGATCTACAATATTTAGTTTATATGTGGCATGGTTATTTACCTGTCCAACATTTAGAACTTTGCATTTGTCAATATTAAACTGCATCTGCCAATATTAAACTGCATCTGCCACTTCTCTGCCCATTGCATCAGTCTATTCAAATCATCCTGGAGTGCTCTAGTGTCCTTATTAGAATGAATTGGACGGCCTATTTTGGTGTCAGCAAATTTGCTTATGTCGCTATTTATTCCCTCATCTATGTCGTTTATGTAAATTGTGAACAACAACGGGCCCAACACTGACCCCTGAGGAACACCGCTTGTGACGTGCCCCCATTCTGATTTCTCCCCAATTATGCAAACTCTGCTGTCTATTTGTCAGCCATGCCTCTACCCAGGAAAAAATTTCTCCTCCTATTCCGTGTGCCTTAAGTTTCCTCAACAGACTCTGGTGTGGAACTATCGAAAGCCTTACTGAAGTCCATATACACAATATCATATTCATTACCATGATCTACCTCCTCAAACACCTTAGTGAAAAAAGTTAGTAAATTCGTAAGACAGGAACGCCCCTTTGTAAAACCGTGTTGAGATTCATTAATCAATCTGTGCCTGTCAAGATGGCTAAGAATTGTTTCGGCAATTATTGATTCCATAAATTTTCCCACTATGGAGGTAAGGCTTATTGGTCTATAGTTCGAAGCCAAGGACCTGTCACCTGCCTTGTAAACAGGCATTACATTTGCCATTTTCCACTTATCAGGCACTATGCCACTTTGTAGTGATATGTTAAAAAGATTAGCCAAAGGTATGCTAAGTTCCTCTTTACATTCCTTTAACACCCTTGCAAACAGTTCATCAGGACCTGGGGATTTGTTAGGTTTTAGTTTCTCTTTGAGGACCATGTCACTAGTTACCGCAATCGTACATAGTTTATCATCCTGTTCTACATAATCTATTATTTCAGGAATATCGCTAGTATTTTCCTGGGTGAAAACAGAGTCAGTAGGTATTTAGAATTTCACAAAAATCCTTATCACTGTCAGTGATCTGACCAGAGTTGCTCTTAAGTGGGCCAATCTTGTCCCTAATCTTACTTTTGTATACCTGAAAGAACCCTTTTGGGTTAGTCTTTGAATCCCTTGCGACCTTAGCCTCATAATCCCTTTTTGCTCTTCTTATTCTTTTCTTTCTCTCTTTAATTGAACATATTGATTTCTTAACTGCCCATTCCCTCTTTTGATACGCCTATATATGCCTCTCTTGACCAATGAGAGGTTTTAATCTATTGTTCATCCATTTGGGATCATTTTTGTTAAATCTAATTTCCCTACTCGGAACAAAAGTTGTCTGGGCAGCTAGAACTATGCTCCGAAAAAAGTCATATTGGCAACCAAGATCACCTACCTGACCCATAGTCAGGACATCCCAATTTAGCCCACCCAGGTAATTTTTCAGTCCCATGAAGTCGGCCAAGCGAAAATCTGGGACAGATTTGATTGCAGTTATCTGGGTAATTCCATTATATATTAAAACTAAGTGATTTGTGATCCCTTTCCCCAAGCTCATCATTAACCTCAAGATTATTAATTAGTGAATCTGTGTTGGCAAGAACCAAGTCAAGCAGATTGTTTCCTCTAGTTGGTTCTGTCACAACCTGTTCTAAAAAGCAATCCTGAACCTTATCAAGAAAGTCACTAGACTCTAGATTTCCTGTCATGTTGTTCCAATCAATTTGTCTAAAGTTAAAATCTCCCATTATCACAACATTTTCATATCTAGATGCCTTATGAATTTCGTCCCATAACAGCTTACTGCCCTCCCTATCAAGGTTTGGGGGCCTATAAATCACACCCAAAATTAATTTGTCATGTCCCTCGAGAAACTGTAGCCAAACAGATTGTGTTCGATGTTTCTAATCTTATATCATGTCTAAGACAACAATTTAAATTTTCTCTGACATACATCGCCACACCACCACTCTTCCTGCTGACCCTATCAGTATGGAATAGTTTATAACCCTGTATGTTGCATTCAGAAGGCATTTCTCTATCTTTCAGGTTGAACCAGGTCTCTTGTTATACCAATAATATCTATATTACCTACACTTGCAAGTAATCTTAGCTCACCTATCTTATTTCTTAGACTCTTACTATTTGTATAATAAACCTTAAGGGAGCTAGTCACTCGTTGCCCTCTACTATCCCTCTGTTTGTTGATCAACTGACTTGCCATTACTAGCAACTTTATTTTGAATATCGTCTTTTAAACATATCCCTGAGGTATCCCAGTAATAACTGCTGCTTTTAACTCTAATGCTGCAGCCTGATTGTTTCCCCACAAACACCCATACCTCTATAATCTATCAGTTTAAATTCCTAGACAAGTCATCAATTACCCTCTCAATTGAATTGGCTAATGCAACCGCTCCATCCCCAGAGAGATGAACCCCATTCCTTGCATACATATCACGTTTGCCAAAGAATAGGTCCCAGTTATCAATGAATGGGATTGCAAGTTCCTTGCAGTACCCGTCTAGCCAGCAATTTATACCAATTGCCCTAGACATCCATTCATTGCCCACTCCCTTTCTAGGCAAGATGCTACATATGATTCGGATCCCTCCCTTAGACCTAACTACTTCTATGGCTGACCTGTACTTATCCAGTAGCTCCTCTCTCCTGCCCTTCCCAATGTCATTTCCCCCAGCACTAAGACAGATAATGGGCTTGTTCCCATTGCCTGCCATATTATTATCCAACCTGCTATGTCACCAACACCAGCTCCAGGAAGACACACTCTGTCTGACCTTTGTCTATTACAAAATGCACGGTCCATATATCTTACCTGAGAATCGCCTATTAAAATATTCTTACCTTGATTAGCAGGGAAATCAGTGGTACGTTCAACCTCACTAACCACTGAAGTACACTCGTCTTGGAGGACAGAGAATCGATTTCCTACCTTCACATCTTATCTATTACTCGCCTTTTCCTTCTTCCTGAACTGTGAACCACTTACCACTTAAAGCTGCTGCCACTATCACTGCTGGTGACCATTCCTTCCTTACCAGCTAAATCCTTCTCACACTCACTCCCAAACTCATCTATGCGAAGCTTCAGCTTCCTATTTTCCTCCTGAAGAAGTAGAATCTCCTTCTTCAACACTTGAACCTGAGATTCTAAAACACTACAACAAGTCATGGTGCTTGGTAACAGCCCACGCTAACTCCCAAGAGCTTAGGCAGGTATGACCGCAGGTGACCACTGACCTCAGCATACTTGTTAAGTTTAGCCTCGGTAATGATACAAAATCCACCATAAAAAGGAATTTTTTTTATGTACTCCCCCCTCTAGTAAAGCTTCTAATGAGAAATAATATGGTAATACCGACAAAATGTGGAAAGACACTTTTGTACAGTTCAGGACATTTATTAAAGGAAACTGTCATAAGTGGATTCTTCAGTCCTAATACACAGTAGGCAAGTATATATATAGTGGCAAGAGTCAGGTGGAAGGTCGCCTAAGTAGTACTTGTAGTAGTAGTACACTTTGGTAGTATTATTAGTACACTTTTGGTAGTTGTGCAAGACAGGTATACAATACCGACAAGATGAAAGTTAAGACACTTGTGCAACATCTGGTTATCCTTACCTGTGCTTCAGAATCTCTACAACCACGGTGTTGTAAACACCACCTCCAAGGCTGAGGGACTGATTACCTCATCTTTTGTATATAGTTCTTCTGTTTTCTAATTATGTCCAAGAATTTGTATTGATAAAGCTACTGGATGGCGAAACGTCTACAATAAAGATACCCAGATGTTGCACAAGTGTCTTAACTTTCATCACTTTTGGTAGTACAATTTCGATAGATGTATAATTGCACCATCACCACTATATATACTTCTCTTTGCTACTCTGTATTAGGATTTTAGAAGCAACTTTGGCAAAAAGTTTCCTTTAATAAATGTCCTGAACCGTACATAAGTGTCTTACCACAAAACAATGTACAACGTCTGCATTAAACTGTTTATCATTGTTAACCTAAAATACCCATTTTTAAAACAGGGTCATTGTCACTGTCAGAATTTCCAGTTTCTTTAGTCTTTGTTACAGCTTCCTACAAAAAGAGCAAAATTTAGTGAGAAATAGTGCACTTACTCTGCCTGCTGCTTGGCAGTGTTGGTCTTGAGCCAGTAGAAGACTGAAAGTGCCTGCACGCTCATGATGCCGCTGCTGTTGACATCCACGCCGCCGAAGAAGAACGGGAACACTAGAGCTTCGAAGGTAAGAGGATTGAGCATGAATGGATAAGTCAGGGTGAAGGTGCCATTCTCAATCTCTGGCATGAATTCATGTAGATCTAGAACGTTGTTCTCGAAGCATTTGCTGTCCCATATGGCGCAAAGGTCATTATATCCAACTTCCTCGTTCTCCATCAGAACATTGATAGAATGAACCAAACTATTTAGACTCATTATTTCCTCCCAAATGTGTGTTCGTAGGAGGGTCGCTTCATCCTTAGCTGTGATGATTAATCTGGCATAGCGTCCCATCCGCGTTATTCGTGACGGATGGAAGTCAGAACTGTAGTTGACGAAAAAATTTTCTTCTATAATAGCTCTCTCGACCTTTGCTAAGCCTGTGGTGGGGGAGAACAAGTACTCAGGATCATCCTCGTACCTAATTCTCTGGATCCCCGTGGCCAAGATGGCAGAGATGAAGACGGGAACAATGATGAAGTAGCCGTAGTGATTAGCGATTGTATTCCCCAACTTGTAAAACGACCGGTTAAGGAAGTTATCGAACTTTGTGAGCAAGTAAACCATGATGGGGATGTCTAAGGTGGTGCAGTATGTGCTCCAGCGGTGTCACAGTTGCACCAGCGGTGTCACAGTTGCAACAGCAGCTTCACACTAGCAATATCTAAAAGTATCAAAACGTAATAAAGTTAATGTCTTTTTTACAGCTAGACAGTATTCAAACAGTAGTCGGAAGCAAGTTCTTTTACATGTTAAGATACGAAAGTTCTGGGTCTTCCAGTACGCCGAAGACATGAACATGTGTTAGAGGACCTGTTAACTGTTGTATATTAAGAGGACTGTAGGGGTAAGGTTGCAAACCCTGAAACTACTATAATACCATATTAAGTTTCGAAAACCAGTGACTTTTCTGTTGCAATCTGAAGATGATACACGAAAGTAATCAATACCTCAGCCTGTAAATCGGTGTACAGCACCTTAGTCTAGATTAATCTGAAGCATACACAGATGAACTCTTGCAAAGATGTGCAGCAGTTGAAGTCTCAAGTAGGCGGGACCCCACTAGTGGGAGAGGACCCTACCCGAGAGTTAGGTCAGAAGTTACCAAATAGATTTTAGAAAAAAGTGTCAGACACTGCACTCTTTGTACAGAAGATATCTCTTACAGGTTATCTGTCAACCTGTGACCCAACTCTTGTGTAGGATCACGTTATACTGGCGAATCCTGCCCCACCCGTGACTTTAAACCGCCTCACCTTGTCTAAACAAGAACCCCTCCTGCCTGTGGGTGTTTTGCAGACTATCATAACATCACTGGTATACAATGTGTAATTCTTCAAATCGTCTTTTAGACTAAAGGCACTGAACATCAACTTCTAGGCTGAGAGACTGATTACCTTATCTTACATAGTCTTGGGCGCATAGTCCTGCAACGTTGAAGGACTAATTATCTTCTGCTGCTTCGTATCTCTGCATTGAAATAAGAGACTTGGCAAAACTTCAAATGAAGATATCCTGGTGTTGCATATTTCTCTAATTCCTGATTATTTAAACATTAATTCTGATTGTAGGCGAGTACTCCGCAGCCTTCAGATGTACCAGTACCCGTGTAGGTATGTCTAATATTTGGGTTTTCATCTCATGATTAACAATACGGGCCACATTTTAGTTAAGACGTATTAAACTTTTTCATGTACCAGAAAAGAATCAAGTTTGTGGATTTGCGAAACACTTCAGCGTATGAAGATGCTCATTACTGCTGGAGAAAAAAAAAATTTGTTAAGCCAGAAAATAGATCTAATAGAGCAGATAGCTAATATCCAGACCATGGAGGGCCATGAAAATTTCTGAAGAAAATAACTAGACCTTCATAAAAACAGCACTGCCCTGCCATACAGATAATCAGCTATTTAAATTAAACGCGTATTAACAGGAAATGGTGCCTACGCCATTAGTTAATGCTGTGTAACCGTACTTTTAAAACACTAAGACTGTTTAAAAGTCCTCAGGTAGCTGCTTAACTTTACCCTGCATACCTAACAAATTATATAACATCTGGGCAAGATTATGATTCGTATGCAGACATCGCTCTGTCACCCGCAAGAAGTCACACGCAATGATACTTACCAAGTCTGGTTATAAGAACCACAAGTGAAAAATATAAAATATACACACATTCCAAGTTACATCTATAGGGAGGAAAAACTACCTTACAGGAAGCGGAGATGCTCTTCTGTCGAGAGTGAAAATACAGATAACAGAATTTGGCAAAAGAGATACAAATATTAAAGTGAGCGCACAGCTGCCATTTGTTAGATCCAGTCAGAAGGATGACTTACAGAGCACTGCTACCGCTGCTGCTACACAGTAAAATTGCGTAGAGCACAAACTAAGACTTGTTAACAGAGCTGAAGGCTGCATCACCGTCATGAAATAGCTTCGAAGAAATGGAGGAAGTTTAATCTTTACTAAAACTGCTATGTGCAACACCTGTGTGTCTCCAGACACCCAAGTGTTGCACACGTCTTAACTGGCCGGCGTTTAATAACATTAACGTAATGAGCTGATCAGGTCGGTGGTACTAGTGACATTATGGAGCACTTGACTGCATAGGTCACTCAGGCATTAAAAAATGCACCAGTAAAAGGTAAAAGCAACAAAAAAAGAAAATAACCAACATTCATCACAAATACTCTGAGATTAAGTTATAGTAGCCAGTAGTAATAAAGAAAACTCCATTAATTTAGTAATATTAATTCTCAATTTTTCTCCGAGGACCCTACAGGCATCTCTAATTATAAAAACCGTGAAGGCAGTTAAGGTCCAAGCCGAGGGCAAACTTAAAATACGATCCAGAGTCAGCGGCACGCCACGAACTAGACAGAGGGACACAAGACCTGCCAGCAAGTAGCTATGGGAGACATGTGCTCCCCCCCACCCACAGAGGATGGGGGGGGGGTATGGAAGAAGCACGTGCTGACACGTGGGTATGGGAGAGGCGCTCACCAGAGCCTCAATGGACAGATTTCTCAAAATGACACTTCCTGTTTGAGGGTCAGAGTCACGTCCTGAGTTCTTGGTTGGTCCTTTGTTGCTAAAAAGCAAAACTGAATTAAACTGGATATTTTACTAACGTTGAAATGATATATGACGAGTCATGGTCTCTACTGCAAAAATTCTTCAGCTTCCATCATCGTCTGTGCATTATTATTTTTATATAAAACGGCAATATTTAAATAGTGTCAGCAAGTACGCTTTAGAACCCCCCAACCACACACACGCACGCACACACGCACAAACACGCGCACAAACACGCGCACAAACACGCGCACAAACACGCGCACAAACACGCGCACAAACACGCGCACAAACACACGCACAAACACACGCACAAACACACGCACAAATACACGCACAAACACGCACAAACACACGCACAAACACACGCACAAACACACGCACAAACACACGCACAAACACGCACAAACACACGCACAAACACACGCACAAACACACGCACAAACACACGCACAAACACACGCACAAACACACGCAAGCGTGTGTGTTTGTGCAACCAGTAATGTTTAGGAAGCTACACAACACAGCCAAAACATTACGACCTAAACCTTCAACCTGAACCCTGTCAGACTCAAACTTTTTCACGAAAACTTTACTAACCCGTATATCTCGTTTGGCGCTAACATTGCACGCCACTAACCAACAACACAAAGCAACACGGCACGCCGAGTCGCACGTCCTTGGTGTCACAAAGTAGCTAGTTAAGAGGACAAATGCAACTAATGTGACATTTTATTGTGTCAACGTTTCGCTCTTCATTAGTTGCACTTGTGTCCTTTTACCTAACACTGTAGGTAATTCTACCAACATTAACACACAGTATCTACAAAGCATTCATTGAACAACGAGCAAAATTTCTACTCAAAACATTCATGTAAAACTCCATAATTACGAATTTTAAAATACCGACCTTTTTTTTTTTGCGATTATTAGCATGCATCAGTTTTCCCGTCACACAACTGAGGAAATTTAAGGTAATCCTGAGTAATGGAGGGGAAGCAGAGGGACACCGCAACTCTAGATCACCAAGCCTTCAACATCAAGGTGACAGATTCTGCTGGGGTCGGCATCACCCTGATCATCTTGCAGTAGATCAGGTACTTGATAGTTAGTGTTGTAGGAGGTACCTTGAGAAGTGGTAGTGATGCAGAGATACGCGCTGAGTTAGAGACGAACCGGTGCCGGAAAGTTTTTAAACGCAAGTATGAGGCTTCGCACAAACTAATTTGAAAAGCACGTATAAATTTTTGCCAGGAGGAGAATCCAATCGCTTTATTTTTTATATTTAATATATAGAAACAGTTGTTATACATATAGTTTTGAAGCCTTATTCATAATACTTCATAAACACTGTTCAGTGTAAATACGACAATGTGGGTTATAACATCGTACTGCGACTTTCAACCACCCGAGACTCGCTTTACTAGTTCGTGAATTGAAGTTCTTAGTGGAGGAAACGTCTTCACAATGCCACAACCCACACTGTGTATTTACACACTGTCGGTATACTCCACCACTGTTACCACTGCTGAATCATCTTTACTCACCACCTACGTTAAGGAAAATTCTGGTCAATAAGGTCTCCACAGACGCATAAAACCACTCGGATCAAAAGTTGAAAAATCCTACTCAATTGAAACATTCACTTTCTGTACTTCCGGTGATAATTTTTTTTTATATTAGACCTTTATACATGTCACCTACCAGTAATTTTTTTCGTCAAGTACTACGTCTAATGCCTACTTAACATAAATACTTCCTAGAATTTCCAAGGGTGTTTCCAGTCTTAACTACACAAGGGTCATTAAGGCTCCACCATACCACCACCGGAGAACAAAATGTTAATCCCTTAAATAGGGATTTAACTGTGCCCTCACCATATAAACAGAGAAATAAAACCCTCGGAGTGTTTATATACATTATTTCTTTAACATTATGGAAATAATCGGCTTAAGGTTACCCTACCAAATTTTTAAAATCTCAAACTTGTCACTACCCACGAGACACCACTGACACCACCAACACAACCACAACTACTGACTCCTGCTCCACCTACCATCACCGTCACTCAGAGGTGGCAACCAGAGGACGCTGGTCTAACTGCCTGACCACCACACCACGTTGATAAACTATCGCTGGGGACAACAAGGAGGGAGAACGAGGTGAGGGGTGACCACTGTGTTAATATGCAGTGGTATAGGGATGTTCTTTGTTCACCTTGTACAGTGTTCCTCAACACAATGTTCATCTGGCACAGTAATCATATTGTACAAATTGTTCACCTAACATACATTGCTTACTTAATAAGTGTTCACCTAACACAGTGTTCACCTAACACATTCTTCACCTAGCAGTGTTCACCTAGCATACAGTTTTCATCTAACAGTGTTCACCTAGCATACAGTGTTCACTTAATACACATTGTTCGCTTAGCACATAGCTGTCACCTATCACAGTGTTCACCTATCACAGTGTTCACCTATCACAGTGTTCACCTATCACAGTGTTCACCTATCACAGTGTTCACCTGTCACAGTGTTCACCTGTCACAGTGTTCACCTGTCACAGTGTTCACCTATCACAGTGTTCACCTATCACAGTGTTCACCTATCACAGTGTTCACCTGTCACAGTGTTCACCTGTCAGTGTTCACATAGTTCACGGTGTTCATCAAGCAAGTGAACGTATTTTTGGATAAAATTGTACTGAAATATCTCACATTTATTGAAATATTATCTTTCAAGGCAGAGAGAGAGAGAGAGAGAGAGAGAGAGAGAGAGAGAGAGAGAGAGAGAGAGAGAGAGAGAGAGAGAGAGAGAGAGAGACAGATATGTTACATGAGAGTGAATTAGGGGAAGAAATTCAACATAAATGTGGCGTCACACATCCCTGTGTCTTGCCACATGGTGATGTATCAAGGTTCTTATAAATGAAAATAAGACGTCAGACATTTTAAGCAAATACCCTAAATTTGCTGACACAAGATGAAACACGTGTGCTCCTGTTAGCCCTTTTGATGCTGGTAAAAGGACACAAGTGCAACTAATGTGACATTTTATTGTGGCAACGTTTCGCTCTCCAGGAGCTTTATCAAGCCGTTACAAACAATACATGTATGTATAATGTTCGCCAAGACCAGTGTCCTGGTACGGGTCTTAATCTTGCGATGACCGGTCTCTGGCTCCAGGAGAATTGATTCTTCATTGTTGTAGCATATGTTGCTCAAGCACTGTTCTGGACAGTTCATCTAGTTCTAGTGCGTCTCGTAAGCGACTGTGATTTGGCACTGAGGTTACTCCATCTCTGTTGTTTCCTGAGCTGGGGACTGGGCTCTGTCCGCTCTGAGAATCTGCAGATTCATGGCATCCACCGTCTCCTCCTCGACCAGTAAGCACACCCTCAGGAGTGTGCTGACCATCTGCCGGAACATGCTCTGTTGTTCCGTTGAGTTGACTGTGTTGCAAATAATATCCCTGAGTGCCTTGATGAGTGTTACGAGATCCTCCCTAGTGAGGGCCTCCGTTGGCGGTGGGCTCGAGACAGTGGATATTATCTGGGCTGTTGTGGTCTGTGGGGACTGCTGAGAGTTGTATTTCTTCATTGTGCGCACCGTGGCCTGTTGCTGTGTGCCAAGATGGGTAGCTGGGGCATTTGCTGGTGAGGTGCAGGCATAACCAGGGAAGCCTGCATAGTGGCTGTGCCAGGCAAGGAGTGCCTGCGTTGTCGTGTTATGGCCGGTGGGGGCACGTATAGTGCTGTCTGCTGATTACGATGACCAGATGTTTCCTGTTGGCGCCGCTTGTTCCCTATGTTTTTGTTTCTTCGTTAAAGTAGAGGGACAGGAGGCTTCTGTCCATGACGCCTGGTTGAGGCTTCGAGGGTCGGAAATTCCTCGGCATTAAACTGAGTGGCCTGATGAGAGTTCTTCAGTATGGCAGGATTCTCTGCATTCATCGTCTGCTGAGAGTGATGCTCTGCCGTAGCCTACTGCCTTGTTGTTGGCGTCTTCCAGGCTTCATGAATTCTAGCGAGCCTCTCGGGGTATCGAGGGTTCCAGGCATGGTGTTTCTGCCTACACTTCGGGCATCGTGGAGTGGGTGGCGATGCATTTGTCAGTTTGATGATGCAGTCCTCGGTAGGGTGGCGCTGGCTGCAGACACCGCAGATTACTCTGTTTGGATAGAGTACAGCCAGTTGTCCGTAATGCTGGCACTTGAAACAGCGAACTGATTCTGCTGTCAAGGTCCTGACATTGTACCTGCCCCAAGAACCGACGTCCAGCTGGGATGGCAGCAGTCCCACATGCTGAATGAGGACCTGCCGGGCTGGTGCGTTGCCTGCCGTCTTTGCCTAGTAGTAATACTACCAGGGCCGGATTAAGAAGTCTCCAGGCCCTAGGCTATTCAGATTGGCGGGGCCCCTTTGAGTTACGGGTAAGCGAAGGGACCCCTTCCAGCTTGGGGGTGGGGGGGAGGGGGAGGGGTCGGTATGAGCCTGTTTAAGGTCTAATTAAATACATTCTGGCTATTTAGATTAAATTTAATAGGGAAAATACATCAAGACAACCAAAACCATTTACCAACAGCCATTATAACTATCTTGTTAAATCATGCATTTTAAAGAGAATAAACTCAAGACAGCATAGTATTACTAGATTAGGCTATTAAAGTAGTGACATCATGTACCTATTATATTCAGCATAACCACTACAGCACTATTATTCCCTTTATAAATCACTGACCATTATTGTTATCATTGCATCATGCATAAGACTATCAAATCATATAAACTACAGAAAATTGGAGAGGAATCTCCCATACTCACCCATTAGCGGGAAAACACAGCTGTTCTGATGTAAACAAAGGCGTGTTGAGTGTTGCCATCTATGGTTAGGTTTATTTTTATTTTATTTTATTTCATTATTTATTTTTGTTTTGATTAATTTTTAAAAATCAATTTTACTCTCCAAACACTTGAACTTTTTAGGTAGGGACCCCTTTGCACTTGCACCATGTGTGCAGTCTTGGATGAGCCCCTGAACCCCTTGGACCGCGGGGCCCCAAATGCGCGGGGCCCTAGGCAATTCCTGGTTTGTGATGAATGGTTTGAAAAACCGACAAGTTGAAGATTGAGACACTTATGCAGCATATGGGAATCTTTATTCAGGAAACGTTTCGCCACACAGTGGCTTCATCAGTCCAGTACAAAGAGGAAGGCGTAAGGAGAGGAGAAGAATGAGGTAATCAGTCCCTCAACCTGGAGTCGATGTGTTCAGTCCATCAATCTTGTAGAATGTACAGCATAGGGCCGTAGACGTGGCTTATATACTGTAGTGAGGTGACGTGAAGCAGAAGGAGGCGGGGTCATAGTGGTACCATCCACTAGTCGAAGTAGGTCTTCGTCCAAAGGTTGAACAAGTGTTGAAGAATTCTTGTCGGTTTTTCAAACCATTCATCACAACTGTCAGACACGGCAGCATCATGGGGTCTTGTTACAAAGAATTCTTCAACACTTGTTCAACCTTTGGACGAAGACCTACTTCGACTAGTGGATGGTACCACTATGACCCCGCCTCCATCTGCTTCACGTCACCTCACTACAGTATATAAGCCACGTCTACGGCCCTATGCTGTACATTCTACAAGATTGATGGACTGAACACATCGACTCCAGGTTGAGGGACTGATTACCTCATTCTCCTCCTCTCCTTACGCCTTCCTCTTTGTACTGGACTGATGAAGCCACTGTGTGGCGAAACGTTTCCTGAATAAAGATTCCCATATGCTGCATAAGTGTCTCAATCTTCAATTCCTGGTTTGCCTATGCGGTAATCCGGCCCTGAATACTACCACTAGTATTATGACTACTATCACTAGTATTACAATTACTACACCTCACTCTAAGCCTATATATACCCTCTGTGTCCTTGTATTGTTTGTAACGGTTTGATAATGCTCCTGGAGAGCGAAACGTTGCCACAATACAATGTCACATAAGTTGCACTTGTGTCCTTTTACCCAACATATTGTCGGTAATTCTACAAACGTTAATGCATTAAAATGGTATAAAATACCGACAGGTTGTTAGGTAAGACACATATGCAACAGTTAGGTATGTTTATTTCGAAACGTTTCGCCTACACAGTAGGCTTCTTCAGTCGAGTTTTGAGGTGGTCAGTCCCTCAGTCTGGAGAAGAGCATTGTTCCATAGTCTGAAACAATATGGAGTTGAAGTGACAGGATGGAGCCTTAAATAGCGCCAGGAGGTGAGACGTAGGTCACTAGTAGAACGAAGATGTTGGGAGGTCAGGTCCCTCTCAAATCCAGCCGTTCTCACTAGTAGAGGCTGTCGAAGTTGATTTCAGGTCTGTACCAAGATACCCTTGTGTTGCAGTGTCTGACAGATTGAACATTAAAATGGTATAAAATACCGACAGGTTTTTAGGTAAGACACATATGCAACAGTTAGGTATCTTTATTTCGAAACGTTTCGCCTACACAGTAGGCTCCATCCTGTCACTTCAACTCCATATTGTTTCGGACTATGGAACAATGCTCTTCTCCAGACTGAGGGACTGACCACCTCAAAACTTTAAGGGTGATGGACTGATTACATCGTCTTTAAGTCTCTTCTGCTTCTATCAACTTTTCTGTACTCGACTGAAGAAGCCTACTGTGTAGGCGAAACGTTTCGAAATAAAGATACCTAACTGTTGCATATGTGTCTTACCTAAAAACGTTAATACAGCCCTTTTGATGTCTAGTTTCTAGACCTTAAGTGGATCCACATGTTCTTACGGTACCGTCCACAGGATGGATATTAGATACACAATATACCAGTCGTTACGGAGGCGTCTGTAGCTCGACTACATGAGTAACTTTTTTTTTAAGTAGCAATTACTGCCCAAGGTTCCAGGATGCTTGTGGCTGCCATTTACAACCCGCCACCAAATAGCATTTAAACCTAGACACGAGTATGCGAGAGTCAGTGTAGCAACATCGTTGAAAAAACAACTTAGAGTTGAACTGGAAATAAATGGTATAAAATACCGACACAATGGAAAAATAAACTGCTTTGTGTTTATTTAAGTGTTGAACTAGGGATGTAAAACGCACATTGCAGAGCCTTCTTATTAGACGGTGATAAGGCACCGTCTAATAAAACGAAATGCTGTCTCTTATGGACGTCTCTCTCTTTTACGTGTGTTTCACATCATGGTTTGTTAACTATTCATCATTCAATACAAGAACGAATCTTGTGATAGTGAGATATAAACAAGGAGAGAGGGAATCCTTCAAAGTCACCAAGGTACATAGAAGCAAACTGCGTGACGTGATAATGCAAAACATCATAAGGAAACATGATTAAAAATAAAAAAAGTTAAGTAAAAGGACACAAGTGCAACTAAACGGGATTAAGAGGAATGAAAGTTGTCGAGGTTGGACCTGTTTCTCGTGCAATAAGGCGGATATAGATAAGAAAAAAAAGACTAAATATCAATTAACCCTGAGAGCCAGAGATCGTTGATAAGACACACGTGCAACAGCTACGTATCTTTATTCCAAAACGTTTCGCCTACACAGTAGGCTTCAGTCCAATACAGAGGAGGTAGCAGAAACATGTAGTTATGAGGTGGTCAGTCCCTCAGCCTGCTAAGAGAATGACCACCTCATAACTACGTCTTCAAGTTGAAGATTGAGACACTTATGCAACATATGAGAATATTTATTAAGGAAACGTTTAGCCACACAGTGGCTTCATCAGTCACTGTGTGAACATAAGAACATTAGCAATCAGGAACACTGCAACAGGCTTAAGCCAATGACCCAACCTAGTCAGGTCAGGTTACATTCACTTAAGAAGGAGCACGGCATCAGACCTAGTAGCACAAGCTAGTCAGGTCCAACTCTCACCCACCCACACCCACTCATGTATTTATCTAACCTATTTTCAAAACTACACAACGTCTTAGCTTCTATGACGATACACGGTAGTTTGTTCCACTCATCCACAACTCTATTATCAAACCAGTGCTTTCCTATATCCTTCCTGAATCTGAATTTTTCCAGCTTAAAACCATTGCTGCGAGCCCTGTCTTGGCTAGATATCTTTAGCACGCTATTTACATCCCCTATATTTATTCCTGTTTTCCATTTATACACTTCAATCATATCCCCCCTAATTCTATGCCTTTCTAGAGAGTGCAGATTCAGGGCCTCAGTCTATCCTCATAGGGAAGATTTGTGATACATGGGATCGACTTTGTCATCCTCCTCTGTACGTTTTCTAGAGCATTATATCCATTCTGTAATACGGTGACCAAAACTGTGCAGCATAATCTAAATGAGGCCTAACCAAGGCTACATAGAGCTGAATGGCAACCTGAGGACTCCTATTATTTATGCTTCATGATATGAAGCCAAGGATTCTGTTAGCTTTATTGCGAACACTTATGCACTGTTGTCTTGGTTTTAGATTACTGCTAACCAGAACTCCCAAATCCTTTTCGCAATCAGAAATATTAAGATCTACATTATTTAGTCCCCTCAAGGAAGGTTCCTTGATGTTGATGAGGGGCTCTTGATTTAGGGAATTGGATCTGTGCTCCAGTTCCCCGAATTAAGCCTGACTGCCTTCTACATCCCCCCCCCAAGCGCTGTATAACCCTCCGGGTTTAGCGCTTCCCCCTTGATTATAATAATAATAATAATAGCTTATTTAGTTTATATGTGGCATAGTTATTTTCTTGTCCAATGTTTAGAACTTTGCATATGTCTATATTAAACTGCATCTGCCACTTCTCCGACCATTGCATCAGTCTATTAAAATCTTGCTGGAGTGCTCTAATGTCCTCGTCAGAATTAATTCGACGGCCTATTTTGGTGTCATCGGCAAATTGCTTACGTCGCTATTTATTCCCTCATCTATGTCGTTTATGTAAATCGTGAACAACAAGGGGCCCAACACTGACCCCTGTGAAACACCGCTCGTGATGCTTCCCCACTCTGATTTCATCCCATTTATGCAAACTCTTTGCTGCCTGTTTGTCAACCATGCCTCTATCCAGGAAAAAAATTCTCCTCGTACTCCGTGTGCCCATATACACAATATCATATTCATTACCATGATCTACCTCCTCAAATACCTTAGTGAAAAAAGTTAATGAATTCGTAAGGCATAAACGCCCTTTTGTAAAACCATGCTGAGATTCGTTGATTAATTTGTGCTTTTCAAGATGGCTACGAATTGCTTCGGCAATTATTGATTTCATAAGTTTTCCCACTATGGAGGTTAAGCTTATTAGTCTATAGTTCGAAGCTAAGGACCTGTCACCTGCTTTGAAAATAGGTATTACATTCGCCATTTTCCGCTTATCTAGCACCATGCCAATTTGTAGTGATAAGTTGAAAAGATTAGCCAAAAGTTTGCTAAGCTCCTCTTTACATTCCTTTAGAACCCTTGCACACAGTTCATCAGGGCCTGGGGATTTGTTAGGTTTTAACTAATTTATTTGTCTAAGGACCATGTCACTTGTGACCCTAATCGTGCATAGTTTATTATCGTCCTGTTCTACCTAATTTATTATTTCTGGAATATCGCTAGTGTATTTCTGCATAAAAAACAGAGGAAGTAAGTGCTAAAAATTCTACACATTTCCTTATCACTGTCTGTGAGCTGACCCGAGTGACTTTTGAATGGGCTTATCTTGTCCCTAATCTTATTTCTGTATACCTGAAAGAATCCTTTTGGGTTAATCTTCGATTCTCTTGCAACTTTAACCTCATAATTTCTTTTTGCTTTTCTTATTCAATTTTTTATTTCTATTTTTAATTGAATATATTGATTTCTTAACTGCCCTTCTCCTCTTTTGATACACCTATATATGCCTCTCTTTTGACCAATGAGATTTTTCAATCTATTGTTCATCCATTTAGGATAATTTTTGTTTGATCTGATTTCCCTATTTGGAACATAAGTTGTCTGAGCAGCTAGAACTATGCTCTAGAAAACGTCATATCGGCAACCATCACCACCTACCTAACCCATAGTCAAGTCATTTCAGTTCAGCCCACCCAGGTAATTTCTCAGTCCTACGAAATCAGCCAAGTGGAAGTCAGGGACAGAGTCTTGATTGCCATTATTAGGGTAATTCCATGATATATTAAAACTGAGTGATTTGTGATCACTTTCCTCAAGCTCATCATTAACCTCAAGACTATTAATTAGTGATTCCCTGCTGGCAAGAACTAAGTGAAGCAGGTTATTTCCTCCAGTTGGTTCTGTCACAAACTGGAAATAAATGGTATAAAATACCGACACAATGGCAATATAAACACAAATGCAGTATAATGTGATCCTTTATTGACTACGTTTCGCCCACACAGTGGGCTTTTTCAAGTCACAAACAGAACTACCTGGGGTGGAAGGAACGCGAGTATTTATAGTCCGGCTGAGGTAAGGTGAAGAATGCTGCATCTGATGATGTATCGAGTTGGGTTGTAGAGTCTAAAAACTTGGGTAGCTTGGAAAGGAGACTGGACAAGTTTGTGAGCAGACCTTCTACAGTGTTCTTATGTGGGATAGCGATGAAGAAGTTTCTTGGCAAGTGGTTCAGCTATGTTATAGAAGCCACTATTCTGGTTGAAGTTGTCGGATATAGAAATAAGTGATGATTCCAGGATTCTTCGGTATTGAGTGTTGTCTTCTGTGGCGATAAGTCTTGAGTTTCTGTAGTTTATCAAGTGGTTGTGTGAATTACGGTGTTGTACGCAGGCATTCCTTGTGTCGTCAGACCTGCTTGCGTATTGGTGTTCTGAAATACGTGTTTGGAGGTCCCTTGATGTTTCGCCCACGTATAACTTGTTGCAGTCATTACAAGGGATTATGTATACCCCTGCAGAGGATGGAGGCTTGTCCTGCCTACTACTGGTGATGTCCTTGATGGTCGTGGTTGTGGAGGTAGATACTTGGAATGATGTTTTGGCAAAGATGTTGGAAACATGTTTGGCAATGGAGTTGGTGGGAAGGACTATGTATCTCTTCTCGGCAGTGTCTTCTCTGGGTGTGTTGAAGATGTTTAGTGCTCGCCGTCTGCAGTCTCTGATGAAGTGACGAGGATAGTGGAGTTTGGAAAATACCTGTTCAATTATAATGCATTCTTCCTCAAGGAACTCGTTGCTGCAGATTCTGAGTGCACGCAGGAAGAAGCCTATAATTACACCACGTTTGGTTTTGGTTTTGGTTTTGTCCAGTCTCCTTTCCAAGCTACCCAAGAATCTCTTGGGAGATTCTGAAGAGAAGTTGCAGAGATTGGTGGATGAATTTGGTAGGGTGTGCAAAAGAAGAAAATTAAAGGTGAATACAGGAAAGAGTAAGGTTATGAGGATAACAAAAGGATTAGGTGATGAAAGATTGAATATCAGATTGGAGGGAGAGAGTATGGAGGAGGTGAACGTATTCAGATATTTGGGAGTGGACGTGTCAGCGGATGGGTCTATGAAAGATGAGATGAATCATAGAATTGATGAGGGAAAAAGAGTGAGTGGTGCACTTAGGAGTCTGTGGAGACAAAGAACTTTGTCCTTGGAGGCAAAGAGGGGAATGTATGAGAGTATAGTTTTACCAACGCTCTTATATGGGTGTGAAGCGTGGGTGATGAATGTTGCAGCGAGGAGAAGGCTGGAGGCAGTGGAGATGTCATGTCTGAGGGCAATGTGTGGTGTGAATATAATGCAGAGAATTCGTAGTTTGGAAGTTAGGAGGAGGTGTGGGATTACCAAAACTGTTGTCCAGAGGGCTGAGGAAGGGTTGTTGAGGTGGTTCGGACATGTAGAGAGAATGGAGCGAAACAGAATGACTTCAAGAGTGTATCAGTCTGTAGTGGAAGGAAGGCGGGGTAGGGGTCGGCCTAGGAAGGGTTGGAGGGAGGGGGTAAAGGAGGTTTTGTGTGCGAGGGGCTTGGACTTCCAGCAGGCATGCGTGAGCGTGTTTGATAGGAGTGAATGGAGACAATGGTTTTTAATACTTGACGTGCTGTTGGAGTGTGAGCAAAGTAACATTTATGAAGGGATTCAGGGAAACCGGCAGGCCGGACTTGAGTCCTGGAGATGGGAAGTACAGTGCCTGCACTCTGAAGGAGGGGTGTTAATGTTGCAGTTTAAAAACTGTAGTGTAAAGCACCCTTCTGGCAAGACAGTGATGGAGTGAATGATGGTGAAAGTTTTTCTTTTTCGGGCCACCCTGCCTTGGTGGGAATCGGCCGGTGTGATAATAAAAATAAATAATAACCCAACTCGATACATCATCAGATGCAGCATTCTTCACCTGACCTCAGCCGGACTATAAATACTCGCGTTCCTTCCACCCCAGGTAGTTCTGTTTGTGACTTGAAAAAGCCCACTGTGTGGGCGAAACGTAGTCAATAAAGGATCACATTATACTGCATTTGTGTTTATATTGCCACTGTCACAAACTGTTTTAAAAAACAATCCTGAATCGTATCAAGAAAGTCATTTGACTCTAAATTTCCTGTCAAATTGCTCCAGTCAGTTTTTCTAAAGTTACAGTCGCCCATTAGCACAACATTTTCGTATGTAGATGCCTTGTGAATTTCGTCCTATAGAAGTTTACTGTACTCCCTATCAAGGTTTGGGGGGCTGTAAATCACACCCAAGATTAGGTTTTCACATCCCTCGAGAAGTTGTAATGAAACAGATTCAGTGGCTGATGCCTATCTCTGACATACATCGCTACTCCACCACCCTTCCTGTTAACCCTATCAGTGTGGAATAATTTATAGTTTAGTCATTCGACTCTCGACCTCCGGGGAGAGACGACGCACGCCTAGTAGCTACACCTGCCCTCTTGTGGTGACCTTTTGCAACTGGAAGACAAGATGGCAGTTCGAGTGGGCCCGAGGATCAACACTGTTTGTATTGAGCTGGTACATGGCACGCTCAGCGGCGATACAATGAATACCTTGCTACCTGCCATCATCAGAGACGTCTATGGTGTCCCCAACAATGAAGTATATGGTGTAGCTTTGAACGGGATGTCCAGAGTATTTGTAAAAATGAATTGTGCCGGCTTTTACGACAGGATCGCTGACGAGTACCAGGAGAGGAAGATGACTTGAACTCGACGGTGGATGTCGTCTTGCACGACGTACTATACGTGGGTGAAGGTGAGAAACGTCCCTTTCGAGGGGACTGCATATGGTATACAAGAGGCTATACCATCCTACGTCACGCTAGTGGGTTACAGGACATAGGTCCTCGTGCACTATGCCGGCCAGAGAAGGACCTGTCACTTACATAGCTCCTACGATCATATGGCAGCACAGTGTCCTAGGATGTAGGCTGTGGAGCAGTGCCCTTGTGAGTTGATGCCTGAGTTGGGAGAGGAGGAAGCGAGGACGATTGGCCGTTGGAGTGATGAGGTTGATCGAGAAGAAAGGACGGCCGGTACCTGTGTCACACTCCCGGTAGGCTCGGTGGAGCCGACGAGACCGCCGAGGGCTCCATCGAGAAGGAACGATGTGCCTCAGGGCGACTTACTGGAGGACGTGTTGAGAAGTTTTTTGGACGGGTCGGAGACCTGTGCCTTAAGTGTTGCCGAGGCTGTTGTGAGGGAGGAACAGCAGTCTGTGGTAAAAACATTGTGTGGAACTCGTTTAGAGCAAGCGGTGGAGGTGGAGGTCCATCACGAGAATGTGTCAGACGAGGACATGTGTGTGGGTGATGGCTCTAGGAAAAGGCCAGCTGGCACAGCAGAGGCCGAGGAGGTACTCACACCGGGGCAGAGGCCAGGCAAAAAAGCTTGGGTAATGAAGGAGGAGTTATTGGACTGAAAGGATCCAATGGAGGCTGAGTTATGCAGTGAAAGGGTAAAGGGTGGGGAGGATGTCCAGGGAAACTCTGGCGTGGCGTCGGGTCGGCGCACTGGTAAAGGTGTGGTAGGCAACCCACAGCATCATAGAGGGAAGCCGCCGTTCTTGTAACTTTCAGGTGTGTCATCCTGAATGTGAACGGTCTTCAAGTCTGAGATCAAAACTGTGTGGTTGGTATGGTTTTTACGTAGATTTCAGGTGGACGTGTGTTTCTTACAGGAACAGTCATAAGATTGGTAGTGAGTTGTTGTTGAATGGGTATAAGTTGTACATTAGTTGTTCTCGGCAGTTGAAAGGGGGGGTGGCGATAGCAATAAAGGAGACCAGCCCCTTGCGTGTCATGGGTTGGGAGGAGGCAGGGGGGAGGGTTGTGCGGGTAGATGGTGTATGCGGTGATAGAAGGGCATGTTTCATAGGAGTGTATGTGCCGGCGTCGAGCAATACACGGGTAAAGGCGGATTTTGTGAGGGAAGACTTAATGTATCATCTGCGTGGATTGCCTGCCATCACGATCATTGGTGGGGATTGGGATTGTGTAATACGGGGCCGGGATGTTGAACCAAGGGGGGCGGGTTGTGTTTTAAGTGTTTTGAGGGATGTGTTTAGGGACGTGGGTGTCGTAGATGTTGCAGGGGGGGGAGGTTATATGGTGGAGCACACGTTCGTTGGTAGAGGGTATGCAGCAAGACTAGACAGAATTTACGTCATGCAGGGATTGGAGATAGGGAGGGTGCAGACATTTGACATAAGTTTCTCGGATCATAGGGCTGTGATAGTAGATCTGTCGTGGGAGGGTGCCATGCATATTTACCCCGGCTATTGGAAGTTGAATGTGTGGCTACTCAGGGGGAAAGGTGGGGGAAGGGGTTTTGAGGAGTGGTGGAATGGGTTTTGGGGTGTTAGGGATCGGGCTGTGGAGCTTATAGTCTGGTGGGAGTTGCAGGCGAAACCTGGGATTGTGGATTTTTATAGGGTTAAGGGACGTGAGGAAGCAAGATGGAGATATGGATTACAGAATTATTTGGAGGGACAGTTGCAGGTATGTTACGGGAGGGGGAAGGAGGGAAGATATCGCAATGCTTCGAGGTAGGATTGAGGAGATTCATAACAAACGTTTTGATGGGGTACGTTTTTGTTCAGGGTTGGACGATGTGTTGTGGTGAGATAAACCGACTGGGTACGTTTTGCGTAAGTTTATGGAATGTAGGAGAGTGACCATGTTATTGCAGTTAGTGACTAGTGCGGGGGTGGGGGATTACCCAGAAGGTGCGGTCCTCGTCTCGACGCAGAGTATGAGCATTCATGCCGATGAATGGTTCAAGGAAAGGAGAGAGTGTGTGAGGTGGGGCACCTGGGAGGAGTCTTTCGGTAGGGGGGTTCATAATGCTATAGGAGAAAAGGATAGGGTGGGGTTGGAGGCTGATATTAGTGAGGCTGAGGTAGTGGATGCGGTCTTCGGCATGAGCATGGGTAAGGCACCAGGGAGTGACTGTTTGCCTATTGATTTTTATAGGGCTCATTGGGGTGCATGAGTCATTGTTTTGTTGGGGTTTTGAACAACATGCTAGATGGGCAGAGAATGGGTGAGTAGTATTAGTACTGAAGAAGGAAAGGGGCGCAGGCACTGAGTGCTTTCCAGGCAATTTCCTTAATGTGCGCGGACTATAAGGTGTTCGCAAAGATTCCAGGAAATAGAATGAAGGCGGTTCTGGGATCACTTTTACACTGTGGTCAGCTCGGAATTCCAGGGAGGAGTATGTGGGAAGGACACGGTCGCATAAGAGATTTCTTAGAGGGCTGCGGAGGGGGGTTTCTAGGGGTGGATTGGGAGAATGCATATGATTGTGTGGACAGGGTGTTTTTGCGTGAGAGCTTGAGTGGTTTGGGCTTTGGAGCAAGGGTGGTAGGGTGGGTGGATGCATTGTATGCGGGGGCGAATATAAAGGTGCAGGTGAACGGTCGGTTGGGTTGTAAGATTTGTATGGAGAAGAGTTTGTGGCAGGGTTGCCCACTTTCACAGCTGTTATTTGCTTGTGTACAGAATCCATTTTATGAGCTTGTAGACCGAGAGTTGTGTGGGGAGGGGACTGAGGGGAATGAAGGGGGGTTGTGGGTTACATTGATGATATGATGATCTTACTTAGTGGAAAGGAGGATTTTTCAAGGGTGGGTAGAGTCATCGAGAAGTTTGGGGCCGCAACAGGAATGAGGGTAAACAAAAGCAATCGATGTTGTTAGAGGTGGGCACTTGGGTTGGCAGAAGATTGGGTCAGGGGTTTGGATGGAATGTTGTGGAACAGATCAAGATTTGTGGGATTTGGTACACAGCAGATAGGCAGGACAGTAGAAAGCTTAATTCGGAGGCGGTTAGGGACAGGGCGGTGGGTAGGCTACATGGCCTGCGGGCCAGGGATGTTACGTTGCACCAAAGGGCAGTGGTTGTGAATTCGTTGGTATACAGTAAGGTTTGGGGGGCGGCGGCAGTATATCCCTTGAGGAATTGTGATGTAATAGACATCCAGAGGAGGGTGTTAAGGTACATATGGGGTTATGGGAGGGCGTGGTTGGGACGTGACGTAGTAATGACTGGGGTGCGTCAGGGAGGATTGGGTTTGTTGGCATTGGGGCCCAGGGTGAGGGCAATATATGTCAAGATGCCATAGCTCAGAGGGGGGGTCAGGGGTCGGTGCATGGGGGGGTGATGAGGGACATTCATTGTTGGTGGAGTGGGAGGGACTTGGAGGTGTGTGAGGATATGTTGCGGTATATGTTAAGGGTTCGAGATGTGCGTCGTTTCAAACGAATAGGGAGGCTGGTGGGAGTTGAGTATCGTCGGGAGACGCTGCAAGGGGTGGCTGTCTTCCCCACATATGAATGGAGTGTAATATGGGAGGAATTTCGAAAGCTAAGAATTCCTTCAAGGGTGAGAGAAGTGGTGTACAGATTCCTCATGGGAACATTGGCGTCAAAAGAGGTGTTGAGGCAGATGGGATATGTGAGTGATGCGTCATGTGCGCATTGTGGTGACGTGGAAAATGCCTTCCATGTGGTGTATTTTTTTTGGGGGGGAAAATGTACGGGTGTGGTTGAGGGGTGTTTTTGGGTTACTGGGGATGAGGGTGGGGGTCCTCAGGGCTTTACTTTTAGATGTGAGAGGAGTGTCTCGTGAGATAGCGAGGGCGTTAAGGTATATAATGGTTGATTTTTTGTATGTTTCTTGGGGAATGAGGGAGGTGGGTGGTAATGTCAGAATCAAGGCTTTAGCGGCGAGTTTTTACAGGTAGGTGGGTAGGAACAGGAGCTTATATGGGGGGCCAGTGGGCTACACTTTTTCGGGAGAGTTATCGGGGTTTGATGGTGGTACGACTGCTATGGTTGGTGCCGGGGAAGGACAGCAAGGGGCTGGCTCCCGGAGGTGAGTGATGAGTACTTGGGGATGAATGTAGTAAGGAAGTGCGATGATGGTGGCTGCTCCAGTGATGTATGTGAGATAACTTTTGTTTTGGTGTTCTTTGTGTGAGGTTGGAATGCATCAGAAGAGTGTGCATCATGTTCCAGGATGAGGACGATGCCAGATGTCCTCGAGACTAGTATGCTGGCGGGAGAGAGTGACGCTTGTATTCCTTCATAGTTCACAGGTGGTTTAAGTTTTCGCCTGTTTTAGTTTTACCTTGTCTGGTAGTTGATACATGTCTTAACGGGCATTCATTCATAGAGTGGGAAGTGTGCCTCTAGTTTTTTCGCTGTTCATGTTTGGTTCAAGAATGTATGTGCTTATAGTGTGGTGGCACTGTATCTGGTTTGGGGTATGGGTGGAGAAGATTATATAGACGTTGTATCCTCAGACACAGGAACCCAAGGTATTGCTCCTGTCGATCTACAGAGCCTTTCCAGAGAGAATGGTTCTGGGTTTTGTCAGTGGTCAATCGATTTTCTCATTTACCGTACCATGTTTTAACATGATGTAAGGCTCTGTGTATGCGTGTATGTGTGTGTGTGTGTGTGTGTGTGTGTGTGTGTGTGTATGTGTGTGTGTGTGTACTCACCTATTCGTACTCACCTATTTGTGGTTGCAGGGGTCGAGTCATAGCTCCTGGCCCCGCCTCTTCACTGATTGCTACTAGGTCCTCTCTCTTCCTGCCCCATGAGCTTTATCATACCTCGCCTTAAAACTATGTATGGTTCCCGCCTCCATTACTTCACTTTCTAGGCCATTCCACGGCCTGACCACTCTATGACTGAAGAAATACTTTCTAACATCCCTTTGATTCATCTGAGTCTTCAACTTCCAATTGCGACCTCTTGTGTCTGTGTCCCATCTCTGGAACATCCCGTCTTTGTCCACCTTGTCTATTCTGTGCAGTATTTTATATGTCGTTATCATGTCTCCCCTGACCCTCCTGTCCTCCAGTGTCGTCAGGCCGATTTCCCTCAACCTTTCTTCGTAGGACAATCCCCGTAGCTCTGGGACTAGTCTTGTTGCAAACCTTTGCACCTTCTCTAATTTCTTGACGTGCTTGACTAGGTGTGGATTCCAAACTGGTGCTGCATACTCCAGTATGGGCCTGACGTAAATGGTATACAGAGTCTTGAACGAATCCTTGCTGAGGTATCGGAACGCTATCTGTAGGTTTGCCAGGCACCCGTATGCTGCAGCAGTTATCTGATTGATGTGCGCCTCAGGAGATATGCTCGGTGTTATACTCACCCCAAGATCTTTTTCCTTGAGTAAAGTTTTCAGTCTTTGGCCATCTAAACTATATTGTGTCTGCGGTCTTCTTTGTCCTTCCCCAATCTTCATGACTTTGCATTTGGCAGGGTTAAACTCAAGAAGCCAGTTACTGGACCAGGCTTGTAGCCTGTCCAGGTCTCTTTGTAGTCCTGCCTGATCCTCATCCGATTTGATTCTTCTCATTAACTTTACATCAACTGCAAACAAGGACACTTCTGAGTCTATTCCTTCCGTTATGTCGTTCACATATACCAAGAACAGCACAGGTCCTAGGACTGACCCCTGTGGAACCCCGCTTGTCACAGGCGCCCACTCTGACACCTCGTCACGTACCATGACTCGTTGTTGCCTCCCTGTCAGGTATTCTCTGATCCATTGCAGTGCCTTTCCTGTTATGTGTGCCTGATCCTCTAGCTTTTGCAGTAATCTCTTGTGAGGAACTGTGTCGAAGGACTTCTTGCAGTCCAAAAAAATGCAGTCGATCCACCCCTCTCTCTCTTGTCTTACTTCTGTCACCTTGTCATAAAACTCTAGTAGGTTTGTGACACAGGATTTTCCTTCCCTGAAACCGTGCTGGTTGTCAATTATACACTTGTTTCTTTCCAGGTGCTCCACCACTCTCCTCCTGATGATCTTCTCCATGACCTTGCATACTATACACGTTAGTGATACAGGTCCGTAGTTTAGTGCCTCATGTCTGTCTCCCTTTTTAAAAATTGGGACTACATTTGCCATCTTCCATACCTCGGGGAATTGCCCAGTTTCAATTGATGTGTTGAAGATCTTTGTAAATGGTGCACACAATATCTCTGCTCCCTCTTTAAGGACCCACGGAGAGATGTTGTCTGGTCCCACCGCCTTTGAGGTGTCAAGTTCGCACAGCAGCTTCTTCACCTCCTCCTTGGTTATATGTATTTCATCCAGCACTTGCTTGTGCCCCCCCCCTGTTCTGATTTCCTGGAGTCCTACTGGTTTCCACTGTAAATACTTCTTTAAATCTCGTGTTGAGCTCCTGCCATACCTCCTGGTCGTTTCTTGTGAATTTCCCATCACCCTTCCTCAGTCTGATTACCTGGTCCTTGACTGTTGTTTTCCTCCTGATGTGGCTGTACAACAGCTTCAGGTCAGTCTTGACTTTTGATGCTATATCATTTTCATATTGTCGCTGAGCCTCCCTTCTTATCTGTGCATATTCGTTTCTGGCTCTTCGGCTAATCTCTCTATTTTCCTGAGTTCTCTGTCTTCTGTACCTTTTCCATTCTCTACTACACCTAGTTTTTGCCTCCCTACACCTTTGGGTGAACCAAGGACTCGTTCTGTTCTTCCCATTATTACTGTTTCCCTTGGGAACAAACCTCTCCTCTGCCTCCTTGCATTTTGTTGCCACATAGTCCATCATTTCTTGTAATGGTTTTCCTGTCAGTTCCCTCTCCCACTGAATGTCTTGAAGGAAGTTCCTCATGCCTGGGTAGTTCCCCCTTTTGTAGTTTGGTTTTTCCCAGCCTATTCCTGCTACTCTCTCCACTTGGAGCTCAACTATGTAGTCGAAGCACAGAACCACATGATCACTAGCTCCCAGGGGCCTTTCATACATGATTTCCTCTATGTCCGAACAACTCAAGGTGAATACAAGGTCCAGTCTAGCTGGTTCATCCTTTCCTCTCTCTCTGGTAGTGTCTCTAACATGTTGATGCATGAGGTTTTCCAGTACCACATCCATCATCTTGGCTCTCCATGTTTCGGGACCCCCATGGGGCTCCAGATTTTCCCAGTCAATCTCCTTGTGATTGAAATCACCCATAACTAGTAACTTTGCTCCCCACATGTGTGCTCTCCTGGCCACCTCGGCTAGTGTGTCGACCATTGCTCCGTTGCTCTCATCGTATTCTTCTCTTGGCCTCCTGCAGTTCTGTGGTGGGTTGTACATTACTGCAATTATCACCTTATGTCCCTCAGACTGGATTGTTCCTACTAAGTAGTCTCTTTCGCCCGTGCCATCCATTCCTTCCATTTTCTGAAAACCCCACTGGTTTTTAATGAGCAGTGCAACTCCTCCTCCCCCTCTCCTCCCTCTGTCTTTCCTGAGGATTTGATATCCGGATGGAAAGATTGAATCTGTTATTATTCTGGTGAGTTTTGTTTCTGTGAGTGCTATTATGTCTGGGGATGTCTCCTTGATTCTTTTGTGCCACTCCTCATACTTATTTGTTATTCCATCTGCATTTGTATACCACACCTTCAAATTCTTTTCTAAGACTGTGGTCTGGGAGGTGTATTGGGGTTGGAGAAGTGAGAGACCTGATAAGGAAATATGGGTGGTTGCTGTGGGGGTGGAGTTTGTAGTGTAGTGGGTGGGGGCATTGGATATGGCATGGGTGTTTTGGTTTAGAGTGTTTGGTTGCACTGGGGTTGACCTGGTTGGGAGGCTTCTATAGGAAGTTGTGAGGGAGGCTGTATTTGATCTTCCTGTGTCTGGGATCTCCTGTCTGTCTTCTCCATCCCCTCTCTTTCCTCCTTTCGCCTTTGTACCATCTCTCTCAGTTTCCGCCTTTCTTCTTGTGTTCTGTCGCGGTCGAGATACACCTTCCTGTATGCCAGCATGTCCCTTAATCGTGCTTTCTCCTGCAGGATCCTGTTCCGAGTCAATTCTGCCTTGAAGGTCACTTTCACTGGCCGGGTTCTTTGTTTTACAAACCCCCCTATTCTCCGAAAATTTTCCAGCTGGGTCATGTCGTCTTCTCCTATTGCTTTCATGATGCTTTCAATTGCTTTTTTCCCCTTGTTTTCTTTCTTCATATGTTTCCCCTTCAACTTCCTGGAGCCCATACACAAAGACTGACCTCACCCTTTCATTCTCCCACTGCATATCCCTGTGCATCCCCTCATTCAATTTGGTTTCCTCCATTGCAGCTTTCCTTTCTTCAGTTTCACTATCTACTGTACTTGGGGTCAGTGGCCTGTCATTTTCCCTTCTCGGCTTTCCCTGGGCTTTGCTATGGTATGTTAGGGCCTCCACATATAGCTTAGCTCTTTCATTTACTACAGTCTCCACTGATTGAGCTTCTACATGCAGTTTTGCTCCTTCTTTCCGTACAGTCCCCTTATTTGTGACTGAGGTAGCAGTCTCTGTTGTCAATCCCAAAATGTTCTTTAGTTCTTTAGGCTGTTTCAGATTTTTCAGTTCCTCTTCTAAACTCTGTATCCTGGCCTCTGCTGCTTTGACTTGCACCTCCCACTTCCTGCTTTCCATTACTATCCTCTCTTCCATTCTCATGCTAAGTTCTAGTTTCTTTTCCCATTCATGTTTCCTTTTTGTGAGCTCCGCTGCCCATTCTTCCTTTGCAGTTTCCTCCTCCTGTCCCTTGGTTTTTCTTGTTGCTCTCTGGCAACCCATTTTTGTTTTATCCTGATTGCCTCAGAGTGGGAAACCTATGTAATTCTGTGTGTTAGGTTAGTATTGTGTATGTCAGAGTGTGGTGTGTGTGTGTGTGTGTGTGTGTGTGTGTGTGTGTGTGTGTGTGTGTGTGTGTGTGTGTGTGTGTGTGTGTGTGTGTGTGTGTGTGTGTGTGTGTACTCACCTAATTGTACTCACCTAATTGTGGTTGCAGGGGTCGAGACTCAGCTCCTGGCCCCGCCTCTTCACTGATCGCTACTAGGTCCTCTCTCTCTCTGCTTCCTGAGCTGTATCATACCTCTTCTTAAAACTATGTATGGTTCCTGCCTCCACTACTTCACTTGCTAGGCTATTCCACTTCCTGACAACTCTATGACTGAAGAAATACTTCCTAACGTCCCTGTGACTCGTCTGAGTCTTCAGCTTCCAGTTGTGACCCCTTGTCCCTGTGTCCCCTCTCTGGAACATCCTATCTCTGTCCACCTTGTCTATTCCCCGCAGTATCTTGTATGTCGTTATCATGTCTCCCCTGACCCTTCTGTCCTCCAGTGTCGTCAGTCCGATTTCCCTCAACCTTTCCTCGTACGACATTCCCCTGAGCTCTGGGACTAGCCTTGTTGCAAACCTTTGTACTTTCTCTAACTTCTTGACGTGCTTGACCAGGTGTGGGTTCCAGACTGGTGCTGCATACTCCAGTATGGGCCTAACATACACAGTGTACAGTGTCTTGAACGATTCCTTATTAAGGTATCGGAACGCTATTCTCAGGTTTGCCAGGCGCCCGTATGCTGCAGCAGTTATTTGGTTGATGTGTGCCTCCGGTGATGTGCTCGGTGTTATGGTCACCCCAAGGTCTTTCTCCCTGAGTGAGGTCTGTAGTCTTTGTCCACCTAGCCTATACTCTGTCTGCGGTCTTCTTTGCCCCTCCCCAATCTTCATGACTTTGCATTTGGCTGGATTGAATTCGAGAAGCCAGTTACTGGACCACATGTCCAGCCTGTCCAGGTCTCTTTGCAGTCCTGCCTCATCCTCATCCGATTTAATTCTTCTCATCAACTTCACATCATCTGCGAATAGGGACACTTCAGAGTCTATTCCTTCCATCATGTCGTTCACATATATCAAAAATAGCACTGGTCCTAGAACTGACCCCTGTGGGACCCCGCTCGTCACAGGCGCCCACTGTGATACCTCTTCACGTACCATGACTCGTTGCTGCCTCCCTGTCAGGTATTCCCTGATCCATTGCAGTGCCCTCCCTGTTACATGCGCCTGATCCTCCAGCTTCTGCACTAATCTCTTGTGGGGAACTGTGTCAAAGGCCTTCCTGCAGTCTAGGAAAACGCAATCTACCCACCCCTCTCTCTCGTGTCTTACTTCTGTTACCTTGTCATAAAACTCCAGGAGGTTTGTGATACAAGATTTGCCTTCCATGAACCCATGCTGGTTTTCATTTATAATCTTGTTCCTTTCCAGGTGTTCGACCACTCTCCTCCTGATAATCTTCTCCATGACTTTGCACACAATACATGTCAGAGACACAGGTCTGTAGTTTAGCGCCTCGTTTCTGTTTCCTTTCTTAAATATGGGGACTACATTAGCTGTCTTCCATTTCTCAGGTAGTTGCCCAGTTTCAAGGGATGTGTTGAAGATTGTGGTTAGAGGCACGCACAGCATCTCTGCTCCTTCTCTAAGGACCCATGGGGAGATGTTGTCCGGTCCCATCGCCTTTGAGGTGTCAAGGTCACTTAGGAGCTTCTTCACCTCCTCCTCAGTTGTTCGTATGTCATCCAACACTTGTTGGTATATTCCCTCTTGATGTTCCCTTCTGTGCTGTCTTCCCACAGCCCTTCCTGTCTCTACTGTAAAAACTTCCTTAAATCTCCTGTTCAGCTCCTCACATACCTCCTGATCATTTCTTGTGAGTTCTCCACCTTCTGTCCTTAATCTGATCACCTGGTCTTTGACTGTTGTCTTCCTCCTGATGTGGCTATACAACAGTTTCGGGTCAGTCTTGATTCTCGATGCTATGTCATTTTCATACTGTCGCTGGGCCTCCCTCCTTACCTGTGCATACTCATTCCTGGCTCTGCGACTGATCTCCCTATTTTCGTGTGTTCTCTGCCTTCTGTACTTTTTCCATTCTCTATTGCACTTTGTTTTTGCCTCCTTACACCGTCGGGTAAACCAGGGGCTCGTTCTGGTCTTCCCGTTGTTACTGTTGCCCTTGGGAATAAACCTTTCCACTGCCTCCTTGCATTTTGTTGTTACATATTCCATCATTTCATTTACTGGCTTTCCTGCCAGTTCTCTGTCCCACTGGACCTCCCGCAGGAAGTTCTTCAACCCTATGTAGTCCCCTCTTTTATAGTCAGGCTTTTCCCATTCAACTCCTGTTATTCTCTCCACTTGCAGCTCTACTATGTATTCAAAGCACAGAACCACGTGGTCGCTAGCTCCTAGGGGACTCTCATACTTGATGTCCTCAATGTCTGAGCTGCCCAGGGTGAACACAAGGTCCAATCTTGCTGGTTCATCCTCCCCTCTCACTCTGGTAGTGTCCTTAACATGTTGGTGCATGAGGTTTTCCAGCACCACGTCCAACATCCTGGCTCTCCATGTTTCGGGACCCCCATGTGGCTCCAGGTTTTCCCAGTCAATCTCCCTGTGGTTGAAATCCCCCATAACCAGCAACTTTGCTCTGCTGGAGTGAGCTCTTCTTGCCACCTCAGCAAGTGTGTCCACCATTGCTCTGTTGCTCTCTTCATATTCCTCTCTTGGCCTCCTGCAGTTCTGTGGTGGATTATACATCACTGCAATGACCACTTTGTGTTCCCCAGACTGAAGTGTACCTACTATGTAGTCTCTTTCTCCCGTCTCATCTATGCCTTCCATTTTCTCGAATTTCCATCTGTTTTTTACGAGCAGAGCAACCCCACCTCCCCCCCTGCCCCTTCTATCTTTCCTCATGATCTGGTATCCTGGTGGGAAGATTGCATCTGTTATTGTCTCCGTGAGTTTTGTTTCTGTAACTGCTATGATGTCTGGGGACTTCTCATTGATTCTTTCTTGCCATTCCTCATGTTTATTCGTTAATCCATCTGCATTTGTGTACCAAACCTTCAACTTCTGTTCTAATACTGTAACTGTGGTGCGGGGGGTGGGAACAGAGGGATCGGTGTGTGATGGTTGGTTTGGATTGTTCAGTTGCCTTGGGGGTGTCGTGGCTGGAGTCCTTCTGCAGGTGTTTCTGGGGGGTGTGCTTGTCCTTCCATTTGATCCTGGGTTATTCTGCTC